>NW_008625499.1:2210-3671 GCF_000691845.1 Merops nubicus | reverse complement strand
AGCATCACTAATGTGGCTGTTTGGCCATCTCGGGGAGCTGGATGCTGCCTCTTGCTGCTGGGGTCAGACCTGGCTGGGGGCTGAGGTTGGGAGAGGAGGAACTGCAGGGTCCTGCTGGTTACAAGGGGATGGTCGGGACCATTGGAGCGGCCGGGCGGCTGGTGAGTGCCCTCCCTTGGCCCTGGGGCAGGTGGGGGACCCCTCACTTGGCTGATCAGACCCCATCCTTATCCCCTCCAGGGCAGGGAAGGCCCCAAGGGACCACCCGGGGACCCCGGTGAGAAGGGAGATCTGGTAGGTAATTGTGCCCCGTGCGATGCCAGTCCCTGTTTTCCCCAGCTTGACTCCCTGGCACAGAGAGGGGCTCTGCCTGGGCTGCCTCGTTGGACATCTCCTCCCTCTCCAGCTCCATCCCCTGCACCAAGAGGCCATCTGAAATCACACTTGCTCTCTCCTGTTCTAGGGTGGCCGTGGCATCAGGGGTCCCCAAGGAGACATTGGCCCCAAGGGTGAGAATGTGAGTACAGCTGCTGGCACCCGTGCCCACTTCTAGGGCTGAGCCCCATGCAAGGAGAAGTTCTCTGTTCCTCTCTGTCCTGTTTGGGGCCATCCTACGTCCTTGCACCCTGGCTCAGTGCAGGGCTGGAGCTCTCCTGTCCCTTCCTGGCCTTTTTCTGCACCCACCATGAGCCTTTCAGTACGTCTCAGAGGTCTTCCCCCTTTCAAAGGGTCTCCCCGGCATCGATGGCAAGGATGGCACCCCGGGGATCCCAGGTGTGAAGGTGAGCTGCTGTGGGGGGCTGCTGGCAGCAGGGAGCAGACACACACTGCTCCTCATGCCACTGCTCATGGAAATAACGGGGACAGCAAGTGGCATAAGGTCCCAGCCCTGGACGTGGCATCTCCTGACGGGTGGAGTGTGGCTGTCCCCATGGGGTCAAGGGCAGTGCCCCCCTTTGGCCAAGAGTCCCTCCTCCCACCCGTGGTTATCTCATTTCTGCTCCTCTCTCCACCACACTGGATCTCTCTCTGTCCCTGGCAGGGCAGTGTGGGACAGGCCGGCCCCCCAGGCACGCCGGGACATCGGGGCCAAGCTGTGAGTACAGGAGCGTGGGACCCCATGCCCAGGGGGTACCCCGTTACCCGTGGGGTGATGGCCCCAGCCCTGGCTGGTGCCAGGGTGGCAGGGTGCTGTGCCACACCCTGGGTTTGATCCCAGCTCTGCTTCCACAGGGCTTGCCGGGCCAGCCAGGAAGCAAAGGTGGCCCAGGAGACAAGGTGGGTCTGGGGCAACCACGGTGTCCTCCTGCCCTGAGCATCCACCCCGTCCCACCCAGCACTGCAGCAGCCTCCAGGCTCCATCCCTGAGCCCGCAGGTTGTCCCTGTGCTGTCCCATCCCTGTCCCCGAGTCACCTCTGTCTCCTCTTGGCAGGGTGCAGCGGGTGGCCGGGGGCGCACGG
>NW_008625499.1:1864-2191 GCF_000691845.1 Merops nubicus | reverse complement strand
TAAGTACGGCGCTGTCACCGTGTCCCTCCTGGGCACTGCCCGGGGCTTGCTCGCTCCCTCTCTTGCTCTTTTTCTCCCCGTGTGCTGTCGAACAGAGCAGAGCTGGGCACTGAATGCCCCTCAACCTTCCTGAGGCCGCTTCTCCAGCACCTCCTTGGCCACCCGCTGCAGTGGCAGCCCCTCGTACGGCTGCAGGGGACAAGGACGGGGCCAGATGCCCCTCGGGGAAGGACGAAGGGCAGATGATGGCACGTGGATGCAAGCGAGGCAGCTGGTCTGGAGGTTTCTTGGTGGGTTTTCCCCCCCTCTTAGGGTGAGCCTGGAACT
>NW_008625499.1:368-1765 GCF_000691845.1 Merops nubicus | reverse complement strand
GCCCCTGACTCTGCTCTCTTCCCGGCTCTCTGCAGGGTGACCGGGGTGAGCGTGGCCCCGTGGGCCCCCCCGGCGAGCAGGGCAGAACGGTGAGTTGCCCCCACGGCCAGGCTGGGAAACACGGGTGGGATGGGGAGGGGCAGGGGGCACGGCGGGCACCGCCCCCCTCCCCTTGATCCCCGCCGGGGTCTGTCCCGACGGGGCAAGGATTAGCTGATGGGGCAAATAGCTCAGGGATTAGTGGTCCTGGGGGCCATGCTGGGGCAAATAGCTCAGGGATTAGTGGTCCTGGGGCCACGCTGGGTTTGCAGCCCCGGCCTGGAGAGGAATTTCCTCCTGGCCTGCTGGGAGCAGGGATGTTGCCCAGCCCCTCTCAGAGGGTTTCCCAGGTTGGGAAAATAGCCCCAAAGTGACCTTCGTCCATCTGGCTTCTTGGGGGACAGGGGCCCACCCTGGCAGAGCCCCCTCTTGGCAGGGCTGAAGGGGAGGCTTCTCCATCCCCTTCTGCCCTGTTCCTCCACAGAGGCTGGATTCAGGACAGGTTGGGATGATGGGGGGCAGGTGGGGATGCTGGAGGGGCTGGGAGCTGCCTGCACATCTCATTGCCTTGAGGAGGGTGCTCTGATGCAGGAGGGTCTTCCCACCACCTCTTCTCACTCCTTTTTCTCTTCTTCCCCATGTTACCTTGATTTCCAGGGGCCAAAGGGTGAGCGGGGTCCACCAGGGATCCCAGGACCTCAAGGCTTGCCAGGAATCAAAGGAGACAAGGTGACTGTTCTGGCTGCAGGGGGTGGGCTGCTCTGGTGTCCAGTTCAGGGAAGCTGTGCTGAGCTGACCCCCCCTTTTCCTTTCTCCAGGGCTCCCCAGGGAAAACTGGTCCCAAAGGCAGTACTGTGAGTACATCACCCTCCTGCCCGGGCTGGGGGATCCGTGGGGAATCGCTGACACCCATGTTTAACTGTGCTGGCACTCCCCTCTGGGCTGGAGCTGGCACCAGGCACTTTCTGCACTGATTTCCTCAGCACCCTGTTGAGCACAGAGAGGGGGGAAGGGAAGGGGCTAAAGTGGCTGCAGACGAGGTGGGTGCTGGGGGTGAACGGTCACATTTCTCACTGCCTTTCCTCCAGGGGGACCCCGGCGTTCACGGCCTCGTGGGGCTGAAGGGAGAGAAGGTGGGTTCCTGCAGGTAGTCCTGGGGGTCACAGGACGTGGGCTGGATGTGGGTCCCTGCCCATGCTGGGGTGTCCTGCCTGGCACTGCCCCGGGCACCGCATCCCCACACCTCAGCAGTCACAGCGTGCCCCAGGGGGGTACCTGTGCCTCCCCCAAGCTGCAGCTCCACATTCGAGCTGTGTCCCCATCATGTTTCTCATATCCTCTGTCCCCAGGGGGAATCG
>NW_008625499.1:0-260 GCF_000691845.1 Merops nubicus | reverse complement strand
GCCCCCTGGAGCTGGGGCGTGCTGCACACCTCTGGCCTGAGAAAGCCTTTCCACTGGCAATGGCACCCAGCAACTACGCTCAGCCCCGGGTTTGGGTTCAGCCCTGCTTGGGGCTCAGCCCCTGGCTGCAGCAGTCGATCCTGGGGGTCCTCAGGGTGCTCAGGACTGGGCCGAGCTCCCCACTCCTGACACCGTTTCCATCCCCACGGCAGCAAGGCATCCGGGGTGAGCTCGGCTTCCCCGGCCCCTCGGGGGACGCA
>NW_008625498.1:0-24798 GCF_000691845.1 Merops nubicus | reverse complement strand
GAAGAATAGGCGCCGACACACAGCGCCGCCCGTCAGTGAGGCCCCTGGCGCCAGCCCCGGTGGGCGTCCGGACGGGCTCCGCGCACGCTTCGCCTGTGACCGTGTAACGGCGACGACGCGGGAGGGATGGCACCTAAGAAACCAGCAGGAGAAAGGTGGGAATCGGATCTGAAAATGGCTGGAGAGACGGTTATAAAATCAGCGTGACAAAGGACTAACTGTATTTTTGGTTCGAGGTTGGCTGGGGAGAAGCCTGGAGATGTGGTCAGAGCAACTCCTGCTGTTTGGATCCTGCCGTATTCAGGAAAACAGCTCGTTGCCTGTGTCTCCGTGAAATAAAATTACATCAGATGAACTCCCGCTCCCATTATCCTTGTCTCCTGCTACCTGAAGCAACTTGCAAGACCCAAGTATTGACTTATCCCCTCAGATTACTCTGAGGTAATGGTACAGACTCATTGAATCATTAAGGTTGGAAAAGACCTCTAAGATCATCAAGTGCAACCATCAACCCAACACTACCATGACCACTAAACCATGTCCAAAAGTACCATGTCCACACACTTTTTCAACACCTCCAGAGATGGTGACTCCACCTCCTCCCTGGCCAGTCTGTTCCAATGCCTCTCCTCACACAACTTAAACCCATTTCCTCTCATCATACTGCGAGCTGCTTGGGAGAAAAGACCAACACCCACCTCACTACCACCTCCTTTCAGGGAGTTGTAGAGAGGAAGGAGGTCTCCCCTCAGCCTCCTCTTTTCCAGACTAAACAATCCCAGTTCCCTCAGCCACTCCTCATGAGACATGTTCCCTGGATCCTTCACCAGCTTCGTTGCCCTTCTCTGGACCTGCTCCAGCACCTCAGTGTCTTATACTGTGGCACTCAAAGCTAACCCAGTACTCAAGCTGTGACCTCACTAGTGCTGAGTACAATGGCACGATCACTTCCCTAGTGGGAAAGTGTCCCTGCTTGAACACACTACTTTTGATACAGGCTAGGGTGCCGTTGTGCTATACAAGCCAGGATGCCATTGACCTTCTTGGCCATCTGGGCACACTGCTGGCTCATATTCAACGAGCTGTTGATCAGCACTCCCTGGACCTTTTTGCCTGGCAGCTTTCCAGCCACTGCTCCCCAAGCCTGTAGTGTTGCCTGGGGTTGTTGTCACTCAAGTGCAGGACCTGGCTCTTGGCCTTGTTAAACCTCATGCAGTTGACCTCAGCCTATGGTTCCAAAGGTATAGGTACTGGATAGGGTAGGAACCAGATGGACAGGGAAATGACAAACCACTGTTGTTCAAGAAAGTACCAAGAGAAACAGAAATGGGGAGTGGGTGGGTGGGGTGTAGGAAGGGTTAGATACATGTCTGCACATCTGTTTACTATTTTTAAATGCTCTCAGAAGCCACTGGTTACTGGCTGAGTGCTCTGCATCAGAACTGGCAGTCAGGAAGAGCATGAACAGTTTGGCATATCCGCACACCCACGTCTGTGTGCACATATACACACCCAGAGGTTTGTATACTGTTCCTCAGCTGCTGTTTGGCTCCTGCGCGTACGCCCTGGTGTGTGCAGGCTTGGCCGCACTGCGCTGAGCTGCCCTTGAATTCTTCAGCTGAGGAAGCCAGTCAGTGTGCACTTTATGCAAACCAACACACAGACACTGTGAATGACTCAGGGATTAGGAATCAAGTACAAACCCAGGATAACATCATAACAGCTACACTAATACAAAAGTACCAGTTCTCCTTAAATAGGCCCCTCCAGCAGAGAGAATTCAAACACCTTTCACATCCAGAACCACACAGTCCCAATTTCCTACTGAAGCCACAGTCTTCCAAACCTACCTTAAGAGCAGTTTTGGTCTCCATGGTCTATTAGAGATTTTGGCATAAAAAGCAGTCCAATACTGTGATAACATGAGATAAAACCCAAAATACTGTTTGTAAGAGATGCATAAAATAAGTTCATGACATGGCTGAGGAAATTCTTACTACAGTGTGGCGTGACAAATACCAGCCAGAAGTGCACAATTCCCAATCGCTTTCTCTATCCCTGTTTGAGAACAGATGGAGGAAAGCCTTTTGCTGATCTAAACTCGGCTCAGCCCACCCTGTTTACTGATGGAGTTTCCATCGGCGTAGAAATTAGAGCTACCGGCTGCGATGGCTGGAGAGCCGCAGCCTGCTGATTCAGCTTACATCTTGGAAAAGCTGTTGAAGGCACCTGTGCAGGTGCACGAGGTCGTGCAGCACGTACACATACCAAAGGGCAGTGAGAGCTCCAGCCAATGGATATTTCTGCCTTTGAAGTCAGCCAAGGCCACTGACTAGAGCTCTGTGCAGGGGAGGCAGCACCTGTCTTACCTGGTGACGGCCAAAACACCCAAGCGTCCTCCTCTGCAAAGATCCAGGTGGAGGATGCGTTAGATTGTTGCAAAATGAAAGCAGAGGGAGGAGAGGGTTTACATATAGTCACACAGGAGACATTCTACAACACTATCAAAGGGGCCAAAGCATTTGGGGTGTCTGCTGATCCTGGGCTGAGCACTGAACAGCCAGGAGGAAGGCTGTCGGTTTAACACTAGTCTTTGTAGAATGCTAATAAGGGCCTGAGCAATTCCCATTAGGGAGCTGAAGAGCCATCTGCACTCTAGCATGAGGCTGCCCATGGCATCCACAGCAAGACTTGTACATCTTGGCTTGGTATTTTGGAATCCAGCACCAGAGAGGCTTAGTCATATGACTGGGTTATTTGCATGATTATGCAGTTAGATTTCCAGAGAAGTTTTCACAATGAACTGTAAGAGGAAGGGTTTAAACAAGTAGAACTAAAGCAAAAACAAAGCACTGTACTTCCTTTGCATGTCTCTTTTCACCACGTGCACATGATGTTCAGAGTAGGAGGAAGGAAGAGGGCACTACTGTGCAGGGCTTTAGGCTAATAAAGGGCGCACACAAAAACGAGGGGCTGCAACATCAGTACCAAACGGTCTACTTTGTAAAAGCAAGCCAAGACAGCTGAAGCCCCACATCGCAGCCTAGGGGAAGACTGATGTTCCAACGCTGGTGATGTGCAAGGTAAGCCCATCACCGTATCCTCCCCAAGTTCTTCTCAGAACCGCTGGTTTGCACTGGGCTGGGTGACAATCACCTCGCCCCTGCCAAGCAGCGATTCCCGGTGAATTGGTGCCTGCAAGCACTGTAAAACTGGGTGCCTGGCACTCCAGAAGTGACAGTAGGCAGAGCAGCTGTCAAGGAAACAATCCCAAAACAACCCAGGTAAAAATATCATGGTTCAATATTCAGCTCTGAAAAGGAGGTGAGCTGCTACTGCTCAAAATATGGTCACGGTATGGTACAGTGTCCCATTTTGAAAAGTAAATATATAAAAGTGACTTTTTTATATAGTCCATTTCTAAGAGAAATTATTGAAGGTTCTTAAAGGCCAGATGCTGCTTACAGTTAGACAAGGAGTACTGCAAGGAAGGCAAGTTACAGAAGAAAATCCAAGGAAGTTTTTAGTATCTGCATGATATCAAAGTTATTTTCACAGTAAAAATGGCCAAGGAGTCTTGAATTCTGTTCTGACAAATTTCCAAGTCTCAGAACTTGCCAGGTGCATGACTGTTCCTGTGGGAATTTGTAATCTCTTTAAAAACCAAGAACAGCAAATTCCACTGGAAGCATACTGTCCTGGAGCAGAACCCTCACATCTGGAATTAGCAAGTAAAAATACAGCAAGTGGGTTTTCAAACGAGGAGGTGATAAGCAAATGACAGGGCTGGAAGGGAAACTGAGAGGTCATCTAACTGCATCTTTGTGAAACCATCGTGGTCCCATCTGGTTTACCCCTTAAAGACCTCCCGAGTGCTGTAGACACCATATTCTACCCAGGCGAGAAGTTCTTTCCTCATGATTCACTCTTTTTGCCATTAGAAAGTTTTCCCTAATGATTAACCTGGATCTCTTTCACCATAATTTACATCTGCTTCTCATCCTGCTCATCACAGACAAAGAAAACATTTGTTCCTCTCACTCCTGCAGCAGCCTTCTAGATGCATTAACATTTGTCATGTCACTCTCAGTACATTAAACCAGACCCAAAACTCCATTTCTTCTTGCCTGTCCTCCTAGGTTATGTTGTCAGATCTCTGGTGATTCTCAATGTTCATCTTTGGTGGCTCTCACTTTAGTCCATGTCTTTTCTGAATTTCCCTGTGCAGGAACAGCACACAGTCTGTTCTGAAATAAGGCCTTACCAGGGTGATACAGAATGGAAGGAGCAGTTCATGTGTTCTGCAAACATCCCTCCTGTTCATACATCTTAGTATGACGTTTACAGTGCCAGAGGATTTCTTTTGCTTTCCACATACATGGCAGTATTTATAAAAGTCAAGGCCACAGTATGGAACTGAAGTCCCACGGAAGCATCTATGATACTCTCTATTAACCAGAACTGTTGTCTCCTGTATGCAAGTGTTTCTGATAAAACTCATTGCATTTAAATTGCTGCCTACTGGAAGCAATTTAATTTGGGATCTCCTTGATGAGTTATAGTCATTTTCCAAAGCTCACATCTACTTGGATAGCTACAGCAATTTTTTTTTTTTTCAATGTAAAAGTAATATGCAACCGAATCAGCAGCTGTATGCTTCCAAAATAAGAAATGTTTCCAGAAGAAACTGAAGGACAACAGAGAAAGTCTAGTCTACAGAGGTCATGAAGTTTGCTGTCTTCTGCATCAGCTACAACTGTTAGCAGGAAGAGTTGTCCAATTCTGGATAAGTATAGAACTGAATTCCTAACCAATAATACAGGTGTTCAACTTGTGCTTGAGGTACAAGGCAGAAGTCATCAGCCGCCCAGCATTCTCCTGATGCAAGTGGTTATTCACTGCATAAGCATTTGAATAACTGTAACAGCTATAAAATGATGCCATTTAATGACCTTCCACCACCCTTGAACACACACATACACACACGCACTAATCTGGAGTGATGTCATGTGCAGGGGTGGGAGCTGAGTTCCAAATAAACTGCTGGTGGTGTTTTATTACAAGAAAATAAATACAAGACTAATTCACTTGAAAAAAACTACCAATTGGCTCACCAAGAAAAAGCAGAAACCTCCCTAGGTAAAAAACTTCCCAAGTTCAACAGGGAAATAAAAAGCCAGCCCAAAAAGATCCAGTAAACTTTGATCATGTAGAAAAATGTTTCCAACCCTTAAGGCTAAGAGAATAAGCTTTCAGGGAGGAACTAATAAGGAAAGTTTCTCAGGGTGCTACACACAAATCTGCTGAGTGGTTAGTGTAGGCTTCAGCATTTGGGAGGATTTTAGGAGTAAGAGAGACTCCAAGTCTGTGCATACACACTGGAGATAATTTTACTGCTCACAGAGTTTTCCAAGCAGTAAAATATAAAACTGAAACTGAATTTGCTGCCACGACTCAGGACTGTGGGCACATGAGAAGCTAATGAGAAGCATACAACTTTCACTTCACTACACTGTAAATGTTTAAGTGGAGGTAACCCAAAAAAAAGGCTACACAAGGACAGAAAACTCCCTCCTAAAACTGTACAGTGTGCTAAAGGCCAGGAAGAGCAGCCCAGCTGAGTTTAACTTCACTCTTCCTTTAAGAACAACAAAGCCCGTGTGCATCAAGAGGTGCAAGATCATCTGAAGCAGTAAGACAAGTGTTTTTCAACGAGCAAAATACAGATACGCAAGAAGATCATACCCAGATGAAGTACCACTAGACTGTTGTCAGAGTATGCAATTAATAAATTAAACAAAAATCAGAAGTACAGCATTTCCTTATACTCAGCTAGTCCCTGAGAAGAGCTAAAGGAACAGATTTAACTATATCTTGGTGAAGTTTAATAGAAGGAAAGTCCTGTGAGGTAGCAATTGAGACACTTCATTGGTTCTTCTTCACCTAATTTGGGCTACACAAATTCTGCACAAGAGCTGCCTGTGTGGGACTGCCCCTGGGACTGGTTTACTCCACGTAGCATGCATTAAGGTCTAAAAGGCACATTTACTATTCGGAGTTTGAACTGGGGGAGAGCCTGAGCTGTGTTTTGTATACTTGTTTTTAAAGCAAGAGCTTTTTACTCCTTTAACCAAGTGTACAGAGCAGTTCCCTTGAGGTGTTGTCTAGGACAGTGTCTAACGACAGCCCTCAATCTCAAAGAGTCTGGAAGTGTTCCTCAAACTCTTAACATTACCCATGTTTAGGTTCTCTTTAGCAAAAGGCTCTGGTGTCCTGGTTGAGAACCTTATAGCTTTAGTAGTACTATCAGAATTGTCCTTTGACAGGCTATAAAAAAGACTCTACCTACATTCCATCCAAACTCATCACTGTTCAGAGGAGCATTAATATGAAGGGGCAAGCAAATCAATGAAGTCACTTTATTGATCCTGAGAACGTGGAACTACTATTAATAAAACATGTTGATGTTTTATGGATAGGTCAAAGTCCTGGGAAGGGTGTGTGTGTCACTGTAATTTATGTGCAGTTTCATCAACAAAGTATTTGTTATTGCAGTATTGTATTTATTCATCTCCTGTTTTCCTCCCCCACAGCCAGGACATCTGCTAAACGGTTTTGAATCTAAGCTTGTTGGGCTAGGGCCCGTTACTTTTACATATTTATGAACTGTGTGGTACACTGGCATTCATTCAGCAAAAGCTGCTTCCCGAGGCTTATCCGCGAATGACATAAACCGGTGTGGGTTTGTGTGTGAGAGGTCCACGTGTGCAGGGGTCACAGAGGAGCTGGAAATGCATTTACATCCAGGAGTACTTAAACTCCCCTGCTGCAGAGGAGCAGAACAGTCTCCTAATATTTGACTGATGCAGGAACAACAGGTATCTATGGCGTCCTGAGGAACTGTAATGAAGAGCAGTGGGATAAAATGGAATGAAAACGGTATCTGACTCCAGAAACATCCTCTACCATCAAAATATTTTCAAGTTGGGTCAAACAGTCCAAAAGGGCAAAAGCTGCTATGCTTGTGTTGGTTGTAACAGAGTGGACAAAGCAGAACACAGGACTGATTCTGGGGATGGAAAAATGAACAAATAATTCATTTCTGTTTTTCTTCTGTTGTAGCCCAGCCTCTCATGCCAACACTCACACAGGCTCAGCTTTATACTATTTACACACTGAAGGGAGTGTATTCTGCCATTATTGTGCAGAGAACTTACACATGTGACCCCCATTACCATGAACAGAAGCTATGTTCATAAATTGCCCTTGTGTGCCTGGACTGAGTGGACCTGTCCCTGTTTGCCTTTCTGGCTGGTTTGCAAACAGAGCCTTTCCAAAGTCAAGGCTGTAAGATTTCCAGACCTCGTGAGAAACAGCGCGGCCCATCTCCTCTCAACTGTGAGAGCCATCCACGCTTCAAGTATCATTTGGCAGCCTAAACCCATGCCAGCAATGGAGCACGAGCAAAATCACAGCCTAAAGGTCTTAATGAGATTACAGCTAGAGATGCCCCAGTGCTGCCGTCTGGCCAAAGAACAGAACAAGCACCAAATTCATCTGGTGAAACAAATCTTGCCTTTCATGGGAGCAGGCTGCAGGCTGATCAAGATTTCAGATCTACAGTGTACAAGATCCTTTTGATTTCTTTTTCCTTATAATTTTTTTTTTGGTAACACACTATTTTACAAAGCAGCATATTCTTCTCATGGATCTCTAGATTTAATTAATATATTTCAGGTGAGAATTTAAAACTGGTGATCATACTGCTCAGTAGCATGATTGCATTTATAAATGCCTATTGTTAGCCACGCTAGATTGGTCTCACCCCTGGCTTTTGTATGTTTGACTACTATCTGTCTGTATGCTTGACTATGGTATTCATGTACTGCAGTGGAGTGTGCTGGATCTTTGCCAGTATAATCATTCTTTTTATCAGCAGTGGATCTGATGCATCTGTTTTGACTCAGTGGAATGAAATCGCTTGTAACTCTATCCTCCATAGGGCAAATACTCTTTCTGCACCTGTTCCAAGTGACATTTGGTTTACTTACCGCTTAAATTCTTAATCTCAGCAAAAACAAGTCAGTCAGTGTGTATAACAAAGGCTGGAATCATTAATTAAATGAGAAAGCTGATCTTTGGATAGTGCCATATCAGGCGGCTAGAGCACAAACCCTGGGACCTGCGTTACGGTGCGGGCTGCACGGCAGCAAACTGCAGACACTGCCCTGCAGACTGCAGCCAGCTTGCTGCAAGGAACCTGCTGCTGATGGGGAGGTCTGCAGCTCCTGCAGCACTTCACGACTGGAAAAAAAATCCTGTAGAAATGCATTCACGGATTTCGTGTGAAGCCTATTTAGAAAAGCTAGCACAACAGAAAATTCTTCCCCTTAGAAACAAAGCCACCAGAATTTTATAGTCAATAACAAACAATGAATAACATTTTCAGCAGAAGGTACGAGAGGCAGACTGGGTACTCACAGAGCAAGGCTGCGTAAGTGACCTTCTTCTTGCACAAGTCAACTCCTCCCTGACAGTTGCTCATCGTTCTCCTGCCTCTGCCAAGGCAGGCATCTAAATCAGAGCCCCCTCGCCACTCATCTCGCTCTGCCTCCGCACGGGTTTCTCTTTGGAGAGCTCACACAAATGATCTTCTCTTTCTAGGCTTGCAAAGTAAAGCCAAAGTCAAATAGAAATGGGGTCTTGGATCCAAATGTCCTTTTGTAAGTCTTTCCCAGAGCATCTCGCAGGGTCTCGGGGAGGCTGCGTGAGGATGGGTCTGGCTGACAGCTCGTCACGGTTGCTACGGTAACAGAGCAGTGGTCCCCTGTGGCTTGGTAGGGGAGCGGCAGTGGGAGCACCAAATGGATGTATTGCCTCCTCCTCTGAGGATTCCTCTGACCTGGGCAGTCCATCCATTTCTTAAAAAAAAGGTTGTTTTATACATAAGGTATTTCCCTCACACCACACGCCCACAGCCCCTCCTGCTTTGGTTACTCCACTCATGGAGCTCTACAGCACCTGTAAATCCTGTTTGTATGGCATAGGAAAGCTGGCATAACCCTGAGAGAGCCACTCGCCTCCCCTGGGAAATACCATGTTGTGTGGGAAAAAGAAAGCTGGTACTGGTAAACATCTGAACATCAGCATACACCAGTGTTTGAAGAAGTTGCTCAGGTGGAGCAATATAATTTTGTCTCTCTGAGCAGGTGAATGAGCAGTTGAGACAGCAACAGGGTACTTTTCTGCCAAGGGTTTCTCTGCCAACATGACTGAGCACAAGTGTGTCTGTGAGGCCCTATTACAGCTATGGGGAAGCTCAGGGCAAGCAGAGTTCCTTTGTTCCCATCCCCGCAACTGAAAAGTCTTGGACTTATCCTTTTTGAGCCTTAAAATTGCTGTTTTCTTCTTGCTTAAGATATTTTTATTACCGCATTGACACAAGTATTATTAGTAAAGTTAAGCAGGACAGTCCACAGCAGTGAAGACCTACAGACCCTGGGCTATAGTTAGAGAAGCAGCCAGGACTGCTGAAGCAGGCGTTATTTTGCTGGACAATGAACAATTCAGGCTTGTTTTGGAAAGCAAATCCTTGGATAGTTAAATAATACCACTTGTTTACGAGACAGACTATTTATCTTCTTAATAAAACATTGCTAACGGTTCTTTGTTACTTTCCTTGTTATTCTCTCTTAATGCCAAGTGCTTCTTTTAAGGTAATGGATTTCCTCTCTCAGGGTGCCAGTAACAAACACGGCTCTGTGTGCACGTAGGTGGTACAGACAAAAACAAACACACAGAAGTAAAACCCACACATCGCTTTCTTAACCAACTTTCCTATCCTCACTTTTAACTTAGGTTGTTTGAGCTTTCCCTGACAGTGGCTCATCACATGTGCTAGGTAGGGACAGGCCTCTAAATGCCCAAATCCAAATATTAAGGATCTCATAATGACAGGGAGTTAAGTATCTTTTTGCCATACTATAATCTGAAGCAGAAGGGACTAGCTCAGAGCAGCAGTATCAGCCGGAAGGGTTAAAAAGACTTGAACCAGATTCCAAAAACTGTGAGTGGGCTAAAAAAATTCTCAGATGTTAAAACCAGTAACAATTAAAGTCTTTTTACTCAGCTTTGCCTCTGCCTTCAGACTGAGCTTTCCAGCTTTTCTCTAACACACAAGAATTATAATTTAATTTTGTTTTGAAAAAAGAAGTATATTTCTCCTATTCTTAACATGGTTCTGGAATGTGGGACTTAGAGAACATCACCAGAGGCAGTGATGGCCATGACAATGCCGCTAGACCTGGCAGTGCAGAAGTATCTCTGCAAAGTAGATAAGCCCATCTCGGCTCAGTCTCAGGAGGACTGGAGCCTTCACGTTAAAGGTGTTGAACTTTAACAGCATCCCCTCACCTCCCTGCATGGTGGCTTAGTGGCTTGCTCAATATTGGTTATGAGTACACCCAGACTTAGGACCATCTGGTTCCATACAGATATGAGGTTACTAAATACATGAAGGCATGTTATAAAAATTCACACTATTATGGGCATTTGCTGTAATCTTATATGAGAATTCAATAAGACCAGAAACTGAACTGCACACTTAATCTTACACAGGGAAAATAGTGGTTGGTACAGATAATTAAAGATATCTGTTTTGCTGACACTCCTCCCCTCCTTCCCTCAGACATTTTTATGCTTGGCTTAGTGGAAGAGACTTGGTGCCTCTGGGAGTGATAGTGTGATGCCATTCAAAATGAAGCTGTGCCCTGAAGAAGGCAATCCTGGGAAGGAATAAAGCTGAGCTAGCAGGGGGTCCGACAGCAGCAGAGGAACATGGAGAAGAGGAGGTGGCTGGGCTTAGCCTGCAGCACCAAGAAGCCTTTTCCACCAGCAGCTTTGTCCTCCCGCAGCCAGAGCGCTAGCTGGAGCTGGGTAATGGGATCACGAGGGCTGCCGTACCATCACTTACAGAAGAGGGTATAAAAATGACAGCAGCTAAGAGGCATCAATTTCTCATCAGTCGCCTCATCAGGCTAATTTCACAAACAGAAGGTTTCAGAGGCTGAAGGGCTGGAAATGACATTCTGCCTGCTGGATCCAGGCCAGTACAGAGTACATCCCTGCGCCTGCACACTTCAGTCTCAGCAACAAACAAAAGAGAGCTACCCTAAATCTATGTCCACAGGAGGACATAGATTTCATAATCTGAGCTGGCAGGCTGAAAGCCATAGCACATTCATTCTTCCTAATGATTAGCAGGCAACAGGAGCAGGAACATGAATGTTCCTTTGTCCACAAATGTTCCGACCACATTCCTCATCCTGAAGTCCCCTCACAGAAAGGAAGGCTTTGTCTGGAGCTCACAACTGAGGACAGCAAGAAAGACTAAAAAAAAAACCAACCCAAACTTGGTGGACCAGGCTGGAAACACACCTTTAATTGAGGAGCTAGTTCAGAGGAGGCATTCATGCATCTGAGGGAGGAGGCTGGCCAATGCAAAGGGCAGAAAGTGGACAGAGATGCGTGTGTGGTCCGAGAGCAGGATAAAGGCAGAGAGTGTGTGTTTATGTGTGTAGGAAGGGAGTGGATTGTTTGTGGTGGGAGTGTAGGTCATGCATGTGAATTATAGATGTTAAAGCTGAACAAGAGCTTATTGGCCTTCTCACTTTTCCTTCTTTTAACCATTGAAGACTTGAAAAGCTGAATCTTCCACTCATTGCACCAAAGGATCTAGCACAGTATATCTGCTCTAGTATCATCAGTCAATAATTAATTCCAACATAAAAAATATGTTGCAAGATGGGCTCTTTCAAAAACTGAGGCTCATTTTTTTGCTCTTAGTATCACTATCCAGGTTTTTTTAAACATCCATTTAATTTTTTTCCACTATGATCTATAGTTGTTGTCTATGCTGGTTTTCTATTTTTAAAAGATGGGCCCACATCTGTTCAGTTCTTGCTTGAAATTCTTTGGTGCGCTGCTGGTAAAATTAATTCACCAGGAGTTTTCAAGGCTATTAGGAAATTATCACCACACTAAAATATGTTCTGTGCCAAATTTTTTGGATATGCTAGGCTTTTTTCAAAATATTTTCATACCTGATTTTCACAGAGATCCCTGCTCCTGCTTGTCTATACTCCTATTAACTGCTGCTATGGTCATGCCTGTAATTGATGGGTTTCTGGAAAGCTCAGCAGTTTTATAGCTCCATTATAAATAATTCAATCAACCGTTCTTCCCCACATCTACTTCTCATTTATTAATGGACTTTCTTTCTAGGCAGTATTTTCTCATCTCTCATCACCATCCAATATATACACTTGGGGGAGGAATGTAATTAGTTTTGCAGTCCTTCTGCCAAAACTTCCACGGACTTCAGTCAGAGATTTGCCTGAAGAAAGCCTGATTATAGCTTGTAGGAGTTGGTCCTATTTCTGTACACCAGGAACAGGCTGAAGTGAGTGCCCACAGATGGGAAATGGAGTCCCACGGGTGTTTTAAGATGGGCCTGAAAAGGTGGGTTTATATGTGTAAGAAGAGAAAGGTGAAGGACGTGGGGGAAACCAGGCAAGGTGAAAGAGGATTCTGTTACACAACAGCAGAGAAAACTGAAGATTTTATACAATTAACTTACATTAAACTCTGTTTGGTTGGAAGGTTGTTTTGTTTTAAACTTTTCAAATAACAGAAGAGTGGATTTTCTCTGTCCCCCCTTTTCTATCATCAGACAGCTGTGCAAATATTGTAGCACGTGCTTGTAGAAGCACAATACTGAAAAAATCTGAATTGTGCCAAGAGAAAAGCACAGGAAAATAGCAAAAGCCCAGGGTAGATCTAGCTGCCAGGATCTCCTGTCCTCAGGGGAACTAGACAAAGGAAAAGGGAGAGAAAAGAGAAGAAGTCTGATAGCTTTCATTGCTTACAGTGACGGTATTCCAGGTCAGAAGGAAACACAGGCTTTTGTAGTCACTTTGAAGGAGGGCAGCAAAAGTATCAGAGCAATTAGCAGTCCATTAAATCACGGCTTTCTTGAAGGCTGTTGGCTTTACCTGCAACACCGACTGCTTGTACTGTACCTGCTTAAGATCCCGAGTTCTCGGGTTGCAGGTAAGTTGAAAACCTGACTTACACAGTGCGGTGAGTCTGTCTTTGAACTGAGGAAACCAGAGCTCCGTGGTCGGCCTGCGGTTATACTGGCCTAGGATGAAACAGGCGTTCTTCCAGCAGCTTAAGGGGTTCTTATCAGCAAAGCAGCGATTCAGGCCAGCTGACTAAAAACACACCTCTTCACAAGTTCTCTCAGGAGTTTATGCTACAAGTGTGGGCAGCAGGTGATAATGCAAACCTAAATATGCCACAGCCAGGAATCAAATTGTGTTGATTCTTTGCCAAAGAATCCCATCTTATTACTGCAGGGGAATGAATTAATCCATTAAAAAAACAGCTTTCACATGCAGGATTCTCAATGTCTTTTCACACACTCATTCAGCGATTCCTCTGCATCAAACAACAGAACAGCTTTGTTTTTCCCTCCTGCTTAAGTTAAAGCAATAGGTCATGCTGTAACCATAACCAGAAATGATATATGCTATATTTTTCAAAGCAATGTGTACCACTCCATTCTGCTGGTGAGAAGTCAAAAGAACAAGATCTCTTCCTGAAGATGGTCATCATTTCGTTCCCTGAAACATAGAGCTGGTGATATATTTTATTTTTATCAGGCCCATATAACTGCCAAAGTTACTCCAACAAGAAAGCTTTGGCTGTGCTGCCTGTACTTTCCCATCCCAGGGAATTAAGCAGGTGGTTATTAAAAGTGCAGCAACACCCACACTGCAAACACATTTAAACCCTAAAGGAAGAAATTCTTCCTTCCATCAAAGATGGCAAAATCATTTAATGATTTCTGGAAGTCTTCATACTCCAAACTTCCTCTAACCATTTTCATTCTACTTCCATTTAATTACCTGAATGATTAATTAAGGTTAATCAGCTAATGTTTTGCATGGTGCTTTGAATAAGGAAAGCACTGTATAAACCCTTGGCATGAATTCTTTATTAGGCTACTATTTATTTCACTGTTGTTGCTCTTTGGGCTCTTCCTATTTCTTTTCATATCCCCTTTCACAGGCAGTGGCCAGTGCTGCCATGGGTATTATTTCTAGCCCAAGTTATGCAGTCAGCAACATCAGTAAGTTTGCAGATGACACCAAATTGAGGGGGAGTGTTGATCTGCTTGCAGGTCAGGAGGCTCTGCAAAGGGATCTAGACAGGTTGGATCCATGGGTTGAGGTCAACTGCATGAGGTTTAACAAGGCCAAATGTCAGGTCCTGCACTTGGGTGACAACAACCCCAGGCAAGGCTGCAGGCTTGGGAAAATGTGAGTGGAAAGCTGCCTGGCAGAAAAGGACCTGGGGGTGCTGGTGGACAGCCAGGTGAATGTGAGCCCGCAGTGTGCCCAGGTGGTCAAGAAGGCCAACAGCATCTGGGCCTGGATCAAAAATAGTGTAGCCAGCAGGACTAGGGAAGTGATCATGTCCCTGTATTCCGCACTAGGGAGGTCACAGCTTGAGTACTGGGTTCAATTTTGGATGCCATGATATAAGGAAGACATTGAGGTGCTGGAGTGGGTCCAGAGAAGGGCAATGAGGCTGGTGAGAGGTCTGGGGAACATATCTTATGAGGAGCGGCTGAGGGAACTGGGATTGTTTAGTCTGGAAAACAGGAGGCTGAAGGGAGACCTTATTGTGCCCTACAACTCCCTGAAAGAAGGCTGTAGTAAGAAGGGTGTTGGTCTCTTCTCCCAAACAACTAGCCATAGGATAAGAGGAAATGGGCTTATGTTGCACCAGGGTAGGTTTAGATTGGATATTAGGAAGAATTTCTTTGCTCAAAGAGTGGTGAGGCATTGGAACAGACTCCCCAGTTGGAGGCAGTGGAGTCAACATCCTTGGAGGTGTTGAAAAAATGCGTGGTACTTCAGGACATGGCTTAGTAGTCATGGTAGCATTGGGCTGGTGGTTGGACTTGATGCTCTTAGAGGTCTTTTCCAGTCTTAATGATTTCATGATTCTATCATCCTCCTGTGGATCTTTCAATAATATATAGCTTTTTATATAGCACTGCCATATGGACCCCAAGTTCGCAGTGAAGACCTTGTGCCCCATTAGCCATATAAGAGCATTTTCACCTCAGACTCCAGCCTCGCTGCACCTATCCTCTACCCATATCTGTGGTGAGATCTCATCTCACAGCAGGGAGAACAGATGGAGGCTCCACTCACTCAGGGGTGGTTGCAGCTTCTCCCAAAAGGAGATTGGTTTCCAACCAAGTCCTGAAAATAACTCCAACCAAGTCCTGGAAATAACCTGAAGTTCTGTCTTTCCTTTAGGAAGCCTAACCAATGCTCTCTTGATGCCACAGGGGCTGAGCAGAGGCTACCACAGTCATAGTTTATGTTGCCTCCAAGGACAAAGAGAAGGCCCATCTGTGACAGAAATCTCACCCTCCTAAAAGAGGTTTGAGGCTACCTCCTATCTTCTCCAGAGTCTTGTTTGACTCTGAACAGGCACGTAGATGTACATGCACTGATTTTGAGTGTCTCAAGTTGTGGTTGTTTTAACAGACCAGGGAGATGACTTTAAAAACCAGGACATATGCCTCCAGTGAAATCAGTGGGCTCTGTAGTTATTGTCTTTCCAGATCCTGTGAGGTAAATATACAAAATACTAGGTTTGCTTTGTTTTTCTTTAACTGTCAGCCATGCAAATTCTGCTTTATAATTGAGAGTCAAGTGAAGTTCTTTCCTTCTTACTCATAAGTAACATTCAACAGGCCAAAACAGGCCACAGGGATGCCAGAAATATAACTCTTCATAACTTGGTAAACAATTTTGTGGATACTGCTGAAGATGGAGCAGAATCATTTTCTCTTAGCGCATTGGCTCTCCAGAGGTAATGACAGCTCGTTAATCTTTGAGTCACTGAGCTCGGCAGACCCAACTGTGAGAGCAACCAGGGCAGGCTGAGCTGGTGAATCTCATGATCCTTCTCTCATGTTCCAGTGTACTTAATTCCTTCTAGCATCTCCAAAGCAAAAGACTGTCTCACACTCAAAGCCACTGAAGCAGTAAAGGACAAGTCCAGAAATAAAGTCCTTGTCATGTTCTTCTATTCCTTGCCTTGGTCACTGCTAGACAAGCGCAGGACTTAGTAAGCAGAAACATCCATGCAGAGAAGGCAAGGAAGAGAGGAAAGAGCTCTAATCATTCTGCCCTCACAATTCCCTTTCCTTCTGTATCCCCACATTGTAAGCAGCTATGGGCATGGGTTTGAGGGGGCCTGTGAAGCCCCGATTTCTTCTAGCCCCCTTGTCTCAGCCATTATCAACTCTGAAAGAAGACTAACAGCACCTGTTGCCACCCAGGGTAGCCAGCAAATCATCTGTTGCAAGTTCTGCGGGTCAGTCCCACAGTGATGTGCAGGGGTTTGCCCAGCACAGCTGCTAGTGGCAGTCCCCCGTGCTGAGAAACGATGGGATTGGCAGCAAGGAGCCAGAGAACAACACGGGGGAAGAAAAGCAAAGGGAAACAAATGGACAGCACAGGAAAACAACATAGAGAAAACAAAAGAGAAATCAGAGCCACTTCATATGGTTAACTAATTTGTGGCTGGTGTCTCCATATACCAGGAGAGCTAATTAAAGCACTAGAAAGGTGGCATGTTTGTCCTGAGACCTGGATGCATACACAGGTGTGGAGGTGTTATACAAACCCTACGGAGAATTCAAATGAGGGGCTAAAGTCTCTGCACGGTGTCTATGTGCATGTTACAGGCCATGCAGCACCAGCAGCTCTGAGAGCAGGAAATAATGAGTCAGGCCGTGCATTAGAACATGGTAGACATAAAAAGCTTAAGGTTTTGATGTTTAAAGGGGGGGGGAAAAAACAAAACAAAACAAAACCAACCCACAGGACTGTGAGCACTTTTTTGCTAAAATCACAAAAAAGTGCTGCAAAGAGGTGAGGATGAACAGAAGTGGCTGTTGAATTTTGCATTAGCACCTGTGCTGGAGAAGGTGCACAAACCTGCCAGAGTCTTCTCTGCCCCTGCAGAGCTGCTGCTTTAGCTGAACAAAACTGCAAAGGCACCTTGACCTAACTGTCCTGACTGACAGCTTTCTCTGATGGATATAAAGAAGAAATGATAAATTTGGAACAAATTGCAGGAAAAGGCTGATGGGATGCTGCCCAAGTGCCCAACACAGAATGTAAGGAACAGCTTTGTGGAGAAGGCCAGGCAGAAAGAACAGAGAGTATATAAGGGGTTTGACTTTTTTTCCACCCAATCATGAAGGAAACCATATGTGTCTTCCTTCTCTTTGGATGCAGTCACTCTGCAGGAGCGGGGGCATTGGTTTCTGTGGCTCATTAATCCAGGCTGCTGCTGTTTCATGGAGATCAATGTATCATTTAATAGGGAGAGGCTTTTCAGCTCTGTGAGATTTTATCTGTTGGTGGCTACCATGATATTTATAGACATATCCATCAGTGTAACAGCAGGAAGCAATTCTCTTGGGGTCAAACTGGGTGGATTCCCCCATTTAAACTCCATTATGGTTGCAGCTTTCTGTATAGGATTAACCACTTAACTCACTGAATCCCAAACATCATCAGCTATTGTTCAGGAGAACTGATGATCTCCAGGGCTTAGTTGTGAGATGGTTGACTTGTTTTCAGCCTCAATTATCTTTGCAAATAATAAGGTCCTTTGTTAACCTCTGACTTGCTGAGCAAGTGTAGGCAGCCTATTAAGTAGTTCACAGTCCTCTTTTAACCCTATGATTCAGGCAGATTTAGTCCCCTGATTGTTCTACGGCTGACCAGAGGGAATCTTCAACTGTCACATGAGTTGCGAGACCACAGAACCAGCTTTTATCACAGCAAGCTTAGGAAAATAAACAGCAGTGGCTTTATGCAAAGTGTTTTAATGCTTTCAGCCTGACTTTTGGTAATGATTTACAGAGCATGTTTCCCTGATAAGACTATTTTGAGAGTCATCTCCTTTGGGGATTTAGCATGCACTGATTCTAGCTCCTAAAAGTATCCGAGTATCTTTCTAGTATTGAATTTCTTCTGGTGAACACACCTTTTGGCATCAGACAGTCTTGCAAGGGGAGCTCAAAATAGACCTATTGTTCCAGCAGCTCACATTGCTTAGGGAATGTGAACTGCTGCTTAATTTGACACAGAAAGAGGGATGGTGAGTCCTGGCATGTTCTTGAATACAAATAACAAATAAGAGCTATTTAAGGTTTTGTTTTCCACCGACAGAGCTATCATCAGTCACGTCTGCCCATCCACTCTCCCTTTCAAACTTACCATGACCTCTTCATCCCTCTATTTTTCTTAACTTTCCCTCATGTTTATAGTGACCTCCACCCGCATTGACTGGGTTGTATTCCTACTGCCAGCCTCATGCACCAGCATGCAGCTCATCTTCCTCTGCCTACTACCCTTCTAGTGCTTCCTCACAAATACACTTAATGAGAAACATGACGGCAGATGCTAATCTATCTTTGAGTGCAAAAACTAAGTTCCCAGTCTCTGGCAGAATCCACCCCAATTTCCATCCTTGAAGGTCTGGTCAAAGTTCATATATGAATCTTATTCCCATTATTTTGCTGTTCAGTAATTTTATTTTTGCCTGTGTAGGCAGCTGCAGTGCACTCTTGCTCCTTTGTTTTACACTGGTCTGTTTCTTTTCATCCAGATATCTCAGAACACTCCGTAAATGCAACTTAAATTCCAAAACTAATAAGCCTTCTGTAGGTCAAAAGACCACTATGTTGAAGTATCTGTTTTCTGAAAAGAGAATCTGATGTTCAGAGAGAGAAAAAAATTATGCCAAGAAATCTCTAGTCAATAAACTCTACATTGAAGCACTTGGGCTAATTCTAATGCTTGAAATGTACCTCTGCAGAACACTTGTAAGTTTTAGCTAAATCAAGACATTTGTTCAAGTCTATTAATTAGTAAAACTGTTTAAAAAAGATGACTGCATTTTACAGTTTTTTTAATCATCTTAGCAATACCTGGAGCAGTATAAGAAGTCATCATCAGCACCCACCAATGTCACTAATAGAGCTTCAGTGCCCTGACCAGCCTCACTGGACACTCACCCTGCACTTTCTGCCCAGTGGTCCTAGGGCAGGGAGTCTCCATTTAAGGCCCATCCTGAGCACCCAGCTCTGCCCTGAGCTATACCAGAGCTGTGCCAGTCTGCATCCCTCTTTCTGTCTCCTGGGTGGATGTTGAACCTATGTCCTGCCTCCTGACTGGACTCCCAGGATGGACCCTGAACCTAATTCATCACCTTGCCTTGTCTGGGGTGGTTGATGACCCCTGTTAGCAGTGCCCAGCACTGCCCAAACTGTGCAGGTCCTCTGGGTGTGACTGTGTCCCAGTTGGGGAGGACATTGCCCCTGTCTGCCCTGGGCTCACCCTTGGCCCATGGCCTGTCCCCTGCTGTTTCTGCTCCCCAACACCCTCATCCCCACTGCCAGGTCATTCTCACACTGGAAATGCCAGAAAAGATTTTGCAAGCGCTTCAGGGCAGAGGCAGCAAGCCACCTTGGTTCAAACCCTTCTCAGGGGTGGTTTAAAAGCAGCCAGTAACTCCACAGTGAAGTGGCTGCCAAGCACCAACACCAGGCACGGCGTTACCGCTCTGCAGGCAAGCCAGCGTGGATCTGGGGTAAAAGCAAGTTACAGTGGGAATGGCACTCTGAGCTCCCCTGGTTACCTCTGCCGGAGGATGACTGCAGTGGGAGATGGGAGAGTTACAGCTTAAAGTTCACTTCAGTAAAACAAAAATATTTCAAATACAACTTGCCCAATCAATGGTGGAGTTCCAAAAAATATTAATTGCTGTTTGTTATTCTGTAATGTTTCAAGCAAGTTCTTTCAGGCTGTCTACATTGAGTCATTTTTTGGAAATAAACATTTTGGATCTAACCCTAAATGAGAAATTATTTCAGATTTGGTAATACAGACTGGGTTTTTAACTTCCTCCCTGAACAGGCATCTGGAACGAAAACCAGTCTAGAAAATTTTGGCCTGCTTGTTCAGCCTGCCCGGGCTCAGGCTGCTCTCTCTCAAAGCCAAAAACCTCACTGAGAGACAAGGGTTAGATTCCTCACAGGCTGCCCTTCCCCCAGTGCCAAGAAGTAAACATGTATGTCTAAGGCTACATAAACTAATTAGACACCTAATCCTACCTTTGTCTGCATCTGGTATTGCTGAGAAAGAGGAGATCGAGCAGAAAGGAGGGGAGGAACAGATGGAAAGAGAACATCAGCTTGTCATAGAAATGGGGGCCAAAACACCGCTCAAAACAATTTTACACGAACTATAAGCATACCTCTCAAACCAAGAAGACCCTAAAATAGCACAGAGGAAGGGAGAAGTTCTCCCCAAAAGAGAGGTCCTACACTTTCACTGACTACACAAAAAAAAGCTCAGAGGCAAACGAATAAATAAACCAATAGCTTCTTAATTACTCTATCGAGATCATGAGCAAAATGGGAAGCAGGAGAGTCCTGCCTGCCACAGTCCAGCTGCCAGTGGGATGCACGGGGGTACACTCACCATGAAACACAGGACACAAAGGTGGTATCAATGAAAAAGCCCTTCCCAAGGGCTCTTCTCCTGAGGCTCAGAGCCATTACCACACAACTCTGTGGCACTGGTGGCTTGCCCAAAACATCTGCTCATCACAGCCTTTATGAGCATCGCAAGACATGGCCAGGTAAGAGCCATGTGATGAAAAGAGCTTGTTAACTTCTGCAACGCTTTCTGTGACTGCCAGCTCAAGATTCAGAACACACATCACCTATTTGTAGCAATAATTAAGAGGAGATTGAATTAACAGAAGGCTGTGGTAAACATGCATCCAAAAATGAGGGACTGATGTCTGAAAAATGCTGAAAAAAGAAGTACTGAGAAATTAGGAACCTAGGTTAAAAAACTGAGAAGGAACATATTTTCTGAAATTGCTTCACTACTTATGGTACAAACACTTTTAGGATTCACACTGTCAAGCACTTCTCCCAGCCATGAAAGCAAAAGGTTTGCTTTTGAAAAAGAAGAAAGGTAGGGTTCTGAGAAGAGCTATTAACTGTTAGAAGGGCTTGCAACTTTAAAGCAGTAAGCAAAGGGATTCTGTGCTAGGCAAACAGGATTTAATTGACCTATAGTGATGACATGCTTTTGTATTTTCTCACAGATAAAAACTGGTTGGAGAAAAGAAGATGCCTGAGGCCTTTAACCAAATTGGTCACCATAAAGCTATGAAATGCCCCACCCAGCACTAATGGTTGCTATTATAACAGTAACAATGAAATTAAAAGTAACAGCTGTTATTCTTTGACTGCTGCTTTGCTAAGGCTGGTATTCGGTTTGGTAGGAGCAAAGAAAGAAGCTTAATCAACTTAAAATCACCTTTTGTTTTGGAAAGCTTTTGCCATTTTCTGAGCAAAACTCAGGTTTCAACAAGTTGTGAAAACAACTCCCTGTTTCCAGTGTTTGCACCTTACACTGTTTTGTGCATCTGTGATGAAGGTTAGAACAGATATTTGCTCACAGTTACATTATGTGACACCCCACAGCTAGACTGTGGCTGTGACCACCCCTGTAGGTGCCTTGTCTGTCTTCTGCCATCCTTGCCTGTTGTTTATGAGGGCTTTCATGCACCCAAAATAAGAGGCAACAGCTTTTACATACAGTAACTGACACCAGCAGGTCATCTCAAAATCAGGTGAGTTGCCTCTTCCTTGTTCTATTTTTGAAACAACAGAACTGGTTTGATTCTGTGCCACCCTGCTCAGTGCGGTAAGAAAGCGGAGCGTCCTGGCAGCCATCTGCTCACCTGCACCCACCGCCTGCCGGGAGCTAGTGGAGCCCCGAATCTGGGCTAACTGAAGGGATCTGCAGCCAGCTATCTGCATATTTAACAGGCATGTACTGGTGCTGGAAATCACAAGCAAACTGCAGATTCTGGCACGTCATGGCCTAGACAGACCCAAACAAAAGCGCGTGGCAATAAGGACAGAGTGCTGCACGCTGGGACGTGCCTTCTCAATGGACCTCGTTGCTTTATTAAAGAGTTGCTGATGTACTGCAAAACCCCACATCTCTCCTAGAAACTATCCTTTCCTCACCTGTGTTTATAATGCCTTTTATAATTTCCATCTCTTCCATTTGTTTTTATTGGGGTGTAAGAGGGTTTCTTTCTCTTCAGATCAAATCATAGGGCCTCACTGTTTCTAGCTCAAAGTCTTCCTAATGCTGCTAATCTCATATTAACAGCCTACTGACACAGAAGAGGCCACAGAAAAGACTGATTGCCAGCCCTCTGGCCCTGTGACCGTGTGCTGGTCAGATCTGGATTAATGCTTGAGGCGATTTACCTCAGGAGGCCTTGTTACAGGTGCCTGGAACTCTAAACTCTCCTTCAAAAGCCTGGCAGGAGAGGGAGGAGGGGAACCTGTGAATCCACAGCTGATGCTGACATGAGCAAGGCCTCTCTGAAACTCATTTTTCTTTTCCTGTAGAAAATCAGGATGACAGCAGCAAAAAAATTCCTTGATTTCAGATAAAAAAAAAGGCAAGGATAGGCAACATCCCACCTGGGACAGAAGATACACTGCAATGCTCCCTCCTACTACCTGTCACTGGCAGCAAGTTTGCTTGACTTTAGCTTTTCTGGTTACTAAAAATGGTTATCCAGGAGCGCAGGCAAACACCCCAATTTCCTCCAGTGTCAGTGTCTAGCCCTGTGGCATAGACTAATTCAGGTACAAGAGTGACTCTTTCTGCTTTAAAAACAGTTTAAGCTGTTCACGTTGAAGGAAAGATGGAAAAAACAGCATCATGCTTATCTGGCAACAAGTGTCCATGTGACTGTTTGGTTCATCAGCTGAAACGGCCTCAGGCTCCTCTCCAGGGCTGGGCTGCACCTCCTACATTGGCAGCACTGTGCCCTGCCGACTCTGCTGCTCCATGACCCTACATAGCAGGAGGAGGGTGCTGGGATGACAGATCAGGCTGCCCAGCTGCGCCTGACGTCACCCAGCAGAGGAGTCCACGCACTGCATCCCAGCTGCACCGGGAGCTAACCGGGAGAGAAACTGAGGCAGGAGCCAGTGCTGCCTGTGACCAGGTCAACCTCTGAAGCTTTGCCCGAGTTTGGAGATAGAGCACCTCTTGTTTCCATTAAGATGATTCTCTGAATGATTTCATTTTGCTTGTTAACAAGTTGCCAGTAAAATAAGTAATTGTTCCTGTCCTGAAGTTAATCCTGTTACTGAGCGACTATTATTTGCAGGTCAGAGAGCTGCAAGACATTTGGCCTTCAAGGCACCACACCGTCCCCTCTAGGAAGAGGAATGAAGTACAAAAACATTCGACTATGCCTTACAGAGGAATAAATTTTACCTATAATTTTTGTTATTACAAGGCTGCCTGTTCCACCTTGCTTTCTTAAATAACCACACCACAACTCATACAGATCTTCTGTTTAGAGCAACTCCTTCCTCTCCCTGACCCTTCCCTGCCTCTAATATAACTGCACAAATATTTTAGCTTGCTTATCTTTCCATAGGTCTTTATTAAAAAGGAGCATCTGCAGGGAAACAGGATCTGACTCACTCTGCAGCACAGCTGCTCCTGCTGCTCACTTCCCCACCTGAAACAACAGTCCCCCATTTCAAAAGTCACCTCCATCACCCCAACAGCCATCTCCAACATCACCAGTGTGATGCTGGTGATGCCCTTCTAAGGGCAGAATCTTCTTGGCTGGTCCCTGTAGAAGAAATTATTGAATGCTATCTCTGCATATCGCAAACTTACCTTGTTCCTGTGCTGTCTCACTCTTTTGCTGAGTCTCAGTGGGAAGTATCCAGCCAGCGTGAGTCTTTTTCAAAATTGATTCCTTATCCATATTTGGGAATTTGTGCTGGGCATTAGCTGGTACGAGGCTTGTTCTTCCCACAGTGCACTTTGGGACTTGTAGTTCCCAAAAAGGAATGTTGTTTTCCAAACTGCAAGTGCCAAGCAACAGAAACCAAAGTCTGAAACGGCTTTACCTCTGCCTTTGCTTAGCTGCTGGGCCCTTCCTTTTACAATATTTCTGTGTTGTAATTTCACCTTGACCAGCCTAAAGCCTCCAGGAATTTCTTCTGCAGTAAATGGAAGGGTGTGCAAATCCCTCAGATGCACGACTATGGAAAAGCTGCTGCTCCGAGTGCTGCTGCTGTGAGGGGCAGGTGCCTGGCTCTGCCTCTGGGAAACAGCTACTTACACAACGAGAGTTATGATTGAATTTTAAATCATACTCCACACTTTTTCCCCCCTTGCTTATAACACGGAAATGGCATTGAAATTCCCCTTTAAAAGTTGCGTTTCATTTGTTAATGAGTTCTGCATTAGCTTTTTTTTTTTTTTTTTAAAAAAAATAAGTAATCATAGTAGGAGGTCAGCGTTACAAAGTAAGTAAATCCTGCCTCTCTTATATGGATTAATTTTTGAAGAGCGTTTGCACTGACTGCCCTAATTACTTTGTAACCAAGACACTGCCTCTAGGGTACTGATGGAGACGCAGTTGCTGTGCCCGCGCTCCCGTTCCTTTACCAGCGCTATGCGCTTGCCACCCGCGACATGGGGGCACTGGGGAAGAGGCCCCGGAGGAAGAGGAGGCCAGGCGAGGGGGGCAGCCGGGAGGGCACCCCGGCAGGGC
>NW_008625497.1:0-1332 GCF_000691845.1 Merops nubicus | reverse complement strand
CCTCTCGCAGTCTCAGCTCCAGCCCCAGCCTCTTGCCCAGACTGGGGCACAAATGAAAAAGAAAAGTGGCTTCCAGATTACCAGTGTGACCCCTGCTCAAATATCAGCTAGTATGAGCTCCAATAACAGCATAGCTGAGGACACAGAAAGCTACGATGACCTGGACGAGTCCCACACTGAAGACCTGTCGTCTTCAGAAATCTTGGATGTTTCTTTATCCAGGGCCACTGACTTGGGAGAACCTGAGAGGAGCTCCTCCGAAGAGACTTTAAATAACTTCCAAGAGGCAGAGACTCCTGGGGCTGTTTCTCCAAACCAGCCTCATCTTCCTCAGCAGCACGCTCCTCTGCCTCATCACCCACAGCAGAGCGTTGTGATCAATGGAAGTGTTCACCCCCATCACGTTCACCACCACCACCATCTCCACCACCACCATCACGGACACCATCACCCATCTCATCCCGGGGTGGGCAGCGCCCCAGTTTCTGCAGGACCACCGCCTAGTCCGTCGTTCAGAAAACTATCAACAACTGGAAGCTCTGACAATGTTATATCAACTGCACCAGTTTCTGCTGCATCATCCACTGGTTCCCCGGCGTCTGTTGTGTCTAATATCCGCACTACGAGTACTCCTGGCAATTTAGGTGTAAGTCCTGCTGCTGGAACTAGTACCTTAAATAATATGGGTGGCGGTAGTTCTAGCGTGGCGAGCAGTGTGCTTGGTACTATGAATTTAAGCAACATCACAAGTACTGGTAATGTAAATGCTTTGTCTGGAACTAGCAGCAATGTTAATGTGAATATCTTGAGTGGTGTTGGCAATGGTACGAGTGCTTCCTCTAGTGTCATTAACAATATTACTAACCCAACTGCAGGAATGGCAGTGGGATCAAGCCAGCAGCAGCCTGCCTCTGGCACGTCCAGGTTTAGGGTAGTAAAATTAGATTCTAGTTCTGAACCTTTCAAAAAAGGTAGATGGACATGCACTGAATTCTATGATAAAGAGAACACTGTTGCAGTTTCAGAAGGAGTAGCAGTAAACAAAGCAGTAGAGACGATAAAACAAAACCCGCTCGAAGTGACTTCTGAAAGGGAGAGCACCAGTGGGAGTTCTGCTAGCAGCAATGTAAGCACACTGAGTCACTATACAGAAAGTGTGGGAAGTGGAGAAATGGGAGCACCTACTGTGGTGCAGCAGCAAGCCTTCCAAGGTGTGGGTCCGCAGCAGATGGATTTTAGCAGCACCGCTCCTCCGGCAATTCCAGCATCTAGTATACCACAGAGTGTTTCCCAATCGCAGCTTGCACAAGTCCAGCTGCATTCTCAAGATGT
>NW_008625496.1:1218-1514 GCF_000691845.1 Merops nubicus | reverse complement strand
GGACCAGTATGGACCCAGTACAGACCCGTATGGACCAATACGGACCCATATGGGCCACTATGGACCAGTATGGACCAGTACCGACCAGTATGGACCAGTATGGACTAGTATGGACCAGTACGGACCAGTACCGACCAGTATGGACCAGTACCGACCAGTATGGAGCAGTACGGACCAGTACAGACCCGTATGGACCAGTGACCCCTCCCAGTGCTCCCAGTATCCCCAGATCTGCTCCCAGTTCCCTCCCAGTCCCTCCCAGTTGCCCCCCAACCCCCTCCCAGTCCCTCCCAGTC
>NW_008625496.1:0-262 GCF_000691845.1 Merops nubicus | reverse complement strand
AGTAGAGCACAGTGCCTCCCAAATCCCTTCCCAGTGCCTCCCAGTAGAGCCCAGTGCCTCCCAGTATAGCCCAGTACCCCCCCCGGGGCCCTAAATCCCCTCCCAGTACAGCCCAGTAGAGCCCAGATCCCTTCCCAGTGCCTCCCAGTACAGCCCAGTATATCCCAGTATGGCCCAGTGTCCTCCCAGTATATCCCAGTGCCCCCCAGTATGTCCCAGGTTCCTCTCAGAGTAATCCCAGTGACCTCCCAGTATGCCCCAG
>NW_008625495.1:2472-2714 GCF_000691845.1 Merops nubicus | reverse complement strand
GGGAGGGGGCTGGGCAGACCCCTGCCCTGTCTCCTCCCTTCTCCCCGGGATGATTTTACCTCCAGGCTTTGATTTTTTTTACCTTTTCAGGCTTGTTTTTTTGCCTTTGGGGCTCGATTTGTATTTTTGGGGGGGGTGGGGCTGGGAGGAGGGTGGCCTGAAGCATCCCCCCTGCTTTGTGCAGCTACAGGGGGTCCCCGTGGCCTCTCGTGGGGGGGCCCGGGGGCTGCTTTTGGGGTGGA
>NW_008625495.1:667-2379 GCF_000691845.1 Merops nubicus | reverse complement strand
TGGGGGGGGTTTGGGTGGAGGGTCCTGGGTTGGGTTTGGGGGTTTTGATGCACTAATTATAATGAACACTGCCTAAAAAATTCACTTTCTGCCTCCTAACGTTGCCAAATAAAGCAGAAAACACCCCGGGGGGGGCCTTGGGTGCAGCTTCATGCTCATTTTGTTGCCTCTGCCCCCTTCCCTTGAGCTCCCAGCCCTTCTCCTGGCCCCTCCAGAGGTTCCAGGCACAAGATCCAGGGTGGTGGCAGGATTTGGGCAAACACGTTTGGTATTTCCCCCCTCCCAAAATCTTCCCCAGCCCTCAGCTATTTGCAGCTGGGGCTTGGTGGTTTCTCTGGCTCCATCCTTCCTCCCAACCCTTCATCCCTCCTCCCCGCCCTTCCCCCCCTCTGCCAGCCAGCCCACGGGGATGTTTTGCATCAGGATTCATGCCCAAAAAAATGGAGTTGGGTGGATTTGAGCTGAGGAGGGAGAGGGAAAAAAGCCCCAGCCTGAAAGGCAGTGAGAGTTTTGGAGCTGCTCCTCCAGCCTGGAGTGGGGCAGAACTTTGGCTCTGTTCTTGCAGCCTCAGGAGGGGGTTTTGGGGCTGCTTTGGCGTTTGAGGATGGAAAATCCAAGAGGGGCATTTCCTGGCATCTTGTAGCCAAGCCACCCCCCTCCTGGAGCCCTGCCCGGGGAGAGCCAGGGGGGGGAGTGCTGCCCAAAACCTCTCCCCTGGCCCTGGCACCCGGGGCTGTGGTTTGAAGGGGTGTTGGCAGGTTCCTGCCACCCCTCCCTGCCCCCAGCCCCTGGCAGGGGCCTCCCCTGGGTGTTTCCCCCTCGCTTTTGGGGGGGGGCTGCAAGGTGGTGGTGGTGGCTTGAGGTGCACCAGCCTTGCTGCAGATGCTGGGGGTGATTTTGGGGAAGGAGGAAGATGGGCAGGGAGCTGCCAAGCTGCTTTCCCTGCTTGCACCAGCTGCCACCCCCCACCCTGGCTGGGTCTATCCTCAGCCTATGGGTGGGTCTGGAGCCCAAGCGTGGGGAGGAGCAGCTGAGGGAGCTGGGGGTGCTGAGCCTGGAGCAAAGGAGGCTCAGGGGAGACCTTCTGGCTCTCCACAACCCCCTTGACCTTGGAGCTGGAGTCAGCCCAGAGCGACTGGTCAAGGCTGGAGACATCCCACCCCCTGCAGAGCTGGGGCTGGAGGAACCAAAGCAGACTTTGGCTTCCACTTTGGCAGATCCAGGAGGGAAAACATCACCCAGAGAGGTGCAAAGTCCCAGCCTGGATTCCCCCAGGACCTCACTTGGCCTCTCAGAAGATTCCTTCCCAAGAGGAACCCTCCAGCCATGCCCCTGAGCCCTGGGACCCTGCCAGCACCCACGTGGCCAAATCCTGACACCGTGGATGCCCTGAAGGAATAAATCTGGCCCCAGACCCCTCTGGGATGTTTGATTTTTGGAGCTGGAAGCTGCTCCCCGTGGTCTGGGGCTCAGCAGGGGGACAACATCCCTTGGGAATGCTGCTGAGCTGGGGAGCTGGGACCAACAACCCCCCCCTGGGGTGGATGTAGCCTCCAGCTGCACCACGCACCCTGGATCTATCCTGCTCCCCTCTCAGCACGTCCATGTGAGAAGGAAGAAGTAAATATCTATGTGGACCTCAAGAAAATAGCTGGGGGGGCTTCAAAAAATAGCTGGGTGGGCTTCCAACCCCCTCCTGATGCCAGCAGCAG
>NW_008625495.1:0-628 GCF_000691845.1 Merops nubicus | reverse complement strand
GCAGCTCCCAAAAGCTGGGGTGAGTGAGAGGTGCTCAGGATCCCTCCTCTCCAAACCCAAACAGATCTTTTGGTGTTGAGAAGGGAAAATGGGTGTGGAGAAGAACCAGGCCCTGTCCCCAGGGTGGGTGGGTGACAGCAGCAGGAGCTGCCTGTGAGGACAGAGCTGGTTTGCAAGGGGAGGACCCTTTAGAGCAGCTAAAATGGTCAAGAACCCCCCCCCAAAATTTTGCTTGGGGCATCATCAGTGCCTTGGGCATTCCTCCTCTTCCTCTGCTGCTCAGTGGTGGTTTTTGGCTGCAAAGCAAAGGTCAACGAGCATGAAGGTGGTGGTGAGGTGACAGATGCCACCCTGGGGCCGTGTCAGCTCGGGACACCCCAGGAGACTCAGCTGGGGTCCCCTGAGCTCTCCAGTCAGCAGGGTGGTGGAGGTGGGTGCTGGGTCCCCCTCCCCAGCCTGGCTTTGCCTGGAGAAGCTGCTGCTGCTGGGGGTGGTGCTGTGGGGCAGGGGAGAAGTGGATCTGGGGGGGCACAGGCACCCCCCGGGGTTCCTCCCATCCCTCAGAGCCTGCTGGGGGGGCTGCAATGGGGTCTCGGCTGGGAAAGGGGTGCTGGGTGCAGGTGCTGGG
>NW_008625494.1:1284-3201 GCF_000691845.1 Merops nubicus | reverse complement strand
CGGGAGAGGTCCTGCCCGCCCGGGCCGTGCTGCCCCTGCCCCCCACCCCGGGCGGGGCAGATGAAGGGGCTCTCGTACTCCGAGTCGCTCCCCGCGTCCGAGCCCGCGTTGAAGGTCTCCAGGTCGATGAAGGAAGGTTTCTCCTTCTGGAAGCTCAAGACCAGCTGCTCCACGAAGACCGTGAGGAAGAAGCCGACCATGACGATGGTCTCGGCCACTGGGTAGTCCGGGGGCACGTTCCCCTGCTTGAGAACTTCATCCAGCTGGAATGGAGCAAACAACCCCCAGGGAATCAGCCACCGCCCTCCCTCTGGCAGGGAACGTCCCTGCTGTGCTCACACAGCTCTCCAGGGACACAGGATTGACCCGTGAGGCTCCAGTGCCCCCGTGAACAGGTCCCAGCGTGGTGGAGAGGGAACTGTCTGCAGTTCTGCCCTTCCAGCAGAAGGTTTGGGGCTGGCTGAAAGGGTTTCAGAGCCAGGCTCGATGGCATCAGGCTCCCTGCATCAAAACCCTCTCCAGTTACTCCACCCAGCAAACCCCCGTGACCAGGCACAGCCCCTCTGGTGAGACATGGACCCTTCCCCCCAATTCCACAGGGGCTGGAGTCCTGGGCTTCTGCAGGGCAGGGGAGGGGAGGGTGGGCCCTGGGGGGGGGGGGTGGCCCCCCCCCCCCTCCCAGGGGTCCCTAACAGACTCAGTGGCGCAGGTTCATCCACCTAATTCGTTATCTATTCACTAATTACCTTTTCCCTCACGACAGGCAGCAAGGCGTTGAAGCAGGTGGCCAGGAAAACCCCTCCCCCAAAGGAGTTGCAGAGGGCAAGGACCCTCCTGGAGCGATGGACCTTCTGCTGGTCAGCCTGGATGAACCTGACGGGGAGCAGGGACCCGGCCAGCGTCAGGAGGCAGATGCCCAGCAGACACAGCACCTTGGTCACCACCAGCTTCATCCTGCTCCCCCAGGAGGCTCCTTCTGGCCGGGGCTGGCGTGGGGGCAGCAGCGAGGAGGGGGGCACAGAGACCCCCAAGGGAAACGTGCTCCTGGATGGGAGGAAAACAAAGAGATTTCCCCAAATTCTGCAGGTGTCGCCCGGAGCCGGCGGGTGGAGGCGACAGGGGCAGCACCTCACACACCACGGGGGGAGAAACCAGCAGGAGAAATGCAACCACAGCAACTACAAACCCCCTGTGTGGCCTGTGCTGCTCACACTGAGCCAGCCCAGCCTCAGCTTTTAAAGGTTTCATTTAGAAACACCCCCTGGCAGCCACACCCCACGTGATCCTACAACAGATCCACCCACCTCCAGCCAGAGATTCAGTTTTGGGGTTTTAACCATGAGGAAAGAACGTGGACTTGAGCTGTCAGCCAGAAATGAACCTCCAGATCTCCCTTCAGCATTCTCACAGGGTTTTTTTGGGCTGCTGTTGGAACGAGCCCGTCGGGTTCATCCCTGCTGGGTCCCCTGAGTCCCTGTCACTGTCTCCTGGGGCAGTCACAGCCTCTGCAGGTGGCTGCAGGGGCCAGTGGAGTTTTTGGCTGTCGGTTGATAGGTCTCTGAGGGGAAACCTACAGAGAAATTCATCTCAGGGTTCTCTGTCGCCCACGGGGTGTGACGGAAGAGGAACCAGACGCTGGTTTCATGCAAGAGAAACTCCACGGTCTGAGCCACTCAGGCCACAGAAACTTGGGGATGGAAAAGTGTGTCCCTCCTGCTGACACGGGCTGGCAGCAAAACTGCTCCTCTGAAAATGATTTAACAAACTAACCACATGAAATCTACTGATAAAAACACACAAACGTGACCAGATCCCTCTGCTGCTGCTGCTTCTGACCTGGCAGGATCTCATCTCACCCACCCCTGGCAGGATCTCACCCACCTCTGGCAGGATCTCACCCACCCCTGGCACTGAACT
>NW_008625494.1:942-1257 GCF_000691845.1 Merops nubicus | reverse complement strand
GTTCCTGGGGAGGTGGCCGGGGGGAGGGCCCCAGATGGCCCCGGATGGCCCCGAGGGAGCGCCAGCCCCTCCCCACACCCGCCCCCTGATGGACAAGGTAAATAATTGGCTACCTGTTCGTTGGAGCGGCAAATTAATCCTAACACCAGAGATTCCTGAGGCTGACGTCCCCCTCGGGGGCTGACAGGACTCGTCACTGTCACAGCAGGAGCCTGAACTGATGTGGAGACTCCCAGCTCTGGCTCCTCCAGAAGGTTCCCTGGGAGGTGTCCCGGGGGAGGGCCCCGGATGGCCCCGGATGGCCCCGAGGGAGCA
>NW_008625494.1:360-805 GCF_000691845.1 Merops nubicus | reverse complement strand
CCCCCCACACCCGCCCCCTGATGGACAAGGTAAATAATTGGCTACCTGTTCGTTGGAGCGGCAAATTAATCCTAACACCAGAGATTCCTGAGGCTGACGTCCCCCTCGGGGGCTGACAGGACTCGTCACTGTCACAGCAGGAGCCTGAGTGACTCTGTGCTGGGGGGGGGGTTACAGCTGCCTTCTGAGTTTGCAGCTCAGGCAGGAGTGAGCAGAGGGGGGTCTGGGGGGGCAGGTCTGTGCCCCAGCTCCACTACCCACGGGAGGGACAGTGGCCAGAAAAAAGCCACACTTGGCCACCAAGTGACTCGACTGACAGGAGCCAGGGCTGAAGGAGTCCAGGGCCTCGTTCTGCCCCCGGGCTGGGGCAGAAAGCAGCACAGGGAGAACCCAAGGGATAAGGACAGAGCTACCTCGGGATGCTCCTCGCCTGCCCCTCCCCACA
>NW_008625494.1:0-222 GCF_000691845.1 Merops nubicus | reverse complement strand
GTGACCGTGGGCACCCGCCTGGGGGTGAGCTGCTGGAGCAGGGGGGTGGGATGAGGTGATCCCCAGAGGACCCTCCCAGCCGCACCCCCGCGGGCTGTGAAGCGTTAAAGCACCAAGAGGCCACACGGGGCAGAGAGCGCTCTGCCCAAAGAACAACAACAACGAGTTTTCCTTACGTGGGACGCTCTAAACCTCAGTGTTCCTGTTAAAAACACCCACTCA
>NW_008625493.1:0-1139 GCF_000691845.1 Merops nubicus | reverse complement strand
TAACGCCCTGCAGAGGGCCGGGATTGCCTCACGGGGGACGTGGAGTTTATCCACGGGTGCGTAACCCACCCAGTGCTCACCCTGGGGAGGTTAAAATCACCCTCCCAAAAGACCCCCGACGCTCCCGTGTGGTGTTGTAGGGCGCTGGCTCTCGAACGGGAGCTGCACGCAGCAGTGGGATTCCTCACGGCACGGGCAACACCAGCAGGACAGAGGGAAACGTCCAAAAATAACGTCGCTGGGACGCTGAATAGGGGACAAATCGAGCCAACAATGCCGGGCACTGGCTGCCTGCAACACGGTTCCTGTTTCCTTCTGGAAAAATCCCAGAGGATGGGTAGGAACAGCCCCAGGCTGCTGCACCCTTTCCTCCTACCCCCGCTGCTCCCAGGCGCCCTGCTCCCCGCCGTATCCCAGTTGAAATCCCAGCATATACCCCTCCCGAGCTCAGTACACCCCCCCCTAAATCCCACTTTCCATCAACAACCCCCCAAAACTCGGCTCTGAGGGCGTCCAGCGGTTCCCTGCCCGGATTTTGGGCTCGGCAGAGGAGAGGGAGACCTGAAGGGTGTGCGGAGGGGGCCGGGGTGAACCACAGCGGTTGTGTCAGGTTTTGGTTTGGTTTTTTTTTAGCTGGTGCGTTTATTATTTCTTTTTTTAAGCAGCCGGTCGCCATCTGCTGGCAAGCTCCAGCTCTCGGGTGGGGTTTGGGACAAAACTGAAGGATTTAAGGGCAGTTTTTGTGACTCCTCGTCCGAATGTTTGGATTTTTCGGGATGCTGGAAGGGAGCGTTTAATGTTGCAGCAAGAGAAATTAAACCCAGAAACCTTTGTAACGCCCGGGGTTCAAGGGAAGGCGTTGGAGCGATGAATATTTTGGCTATTACGAGGTAAACTCAATAAATTCCGTTTATTTTGGGTGGAAATGGAGCTGTTTGTACAGGTCGCAGCGAAGCGGGGGGGTCCCAGGTCGGGCAGTGACACAGCCAGGAGCCACACGGACACCTCGATGCCAGCGGCGAGCTCACGGAGGAGATTCGCTAAAATTTAGCAGCGTGCTGGGGGGCTGATAATACCAAAATTGAAGGAAAACACCCCAAACCCACTGAGGTTTTTCAGCGTGGAACCCACCACGCCGC
>NW_008625492.1:0-3069 GCF_000691845.1 Merops nubicus | reverse complement strand
TAATATTATATTTAATTTATTATTCTGGAATTGAAAATAAATGAGCTCTCCCAACGTCAGCAGACCTAGCCAGGGAATTTGCAGAGGCTCAGGCTGCTGAGGCCGCTGTACCTCCTTTGTATCACACGGTGGCAGAAAACACCCAGCCTATGCTCTTGCACCGTGCACGTTTGGTAAGTTGTATCAGCTATTTCAGCACTTTTATAGAGAAATATGTTACTTTGGAAAATTAAGTCTGTTTAATTGTCTGTGCAGGAAGAGATGATTTTATAGCAAAGCGACGCGCGTTCATCCCCAGCTTGCAGAGTGTGTGTGAAGGGTGTGGGTAGGATTCCTTGAGGTTATTACATCTGACAGTCAATATAGATGTGTAATAGTGTAGAAAAGATAATTATATAGCTGGAATATATATAGGCATTTCGTTTTAATTAGGCTTTTGATTAAATATAAAAGTGCAATTAGGAATGACAGATACAGTAGATCCTGGTAGACTACATGACAGTTTTTGGCTAGAAAAACTCCTGAGCTGATTTTTTGTCAGACTTGATTTTTTCTAAATATCTCAGTGTCTGTACTAGTGAATCTTTGATCTCCTTATTCTCTCTCTCTCTCTCTCTTGCTTTCTTTCTTTCTCTTTCTCTATGTGCTTATCTTTATGTTTACAGTAGTTCTGTTGGTAACAGATGTTATATTAATTTCTGAGCAAATTATTTTGTTTTAAGGAGAGATGGTAAAATTTAGTGGTTAGCCAAACAGCTAAGAATTAAATTTGGAATTTTTAGCCATGGTGATTACTTTTAACTGTATTTTGCCAAGCTTCTCAGACTTTCTTCTTTGAATAATGATACTATTTCTGTGAATATATCTCTTGAGTGCATGAGCATGGATATTATTAGGAGAGTAGAATAAAAGAAATAGAATGTAGAAGCAGATATTACAAGATCTGCTTGTATAACTGACTGATACAGACAAGAACATATGGCTTTAAGTATCACATCTCCTGTTGCATTGAGCTGTTATGTTAGAAGCCTTAGTTTAGCAGAATGCCTGGGCCAAGATGAGTTTAAACCAATCCCCTGTGCACTACTTTTGAAAATAAGGCCATTAATGAATTATGGATATGAAGTTAATTATAGGCTCCTCTTTTAAACAACTTGGCCAGGGTATTTGTCTGATACCATAATTAAATAAATCAAATAATTATTACATGTAGTGATGGGATAGAGGAAAAAGAGCAAAACTCCCTTCAGTGACTGTCAGTGTATCTGGAATATGTTTAGTCATAGTTTAGCATAGTTTTGCATCATTTCACATCAGGTCTGTGAGTGTTACCCTGAGGCTGTGAGCTGAACTCAGCACCCTCCTGCCCGTGTCCTGAGTCTGGTGCAGGACCTTGGGCAAACCCTCCTCCTCTTTGCTCTTCTTTGACTCAGTTTCCTCTTCCCTTTCCACCTACCTTGGTTGCTGACGATTTAGACACTCCCAAGCATGACTCTGCCTCTAATACACATTTGCACTGCTTGTAGGTGTTAGGATCCTACCCTCAGTTGCAGGCCAAGCTGTCACAACATGCAGAGCTCGCAGTACCTGTGTTGCAACACTTGATATATTTGCTGCAGGGACAAATCACATCCTCCTTGACGTGACAGAGGATGGGGGCCAGCCTTGAGAGATGATCTTCTGCACGTCAGTAAATCCTCGTGTTTTCATTTAATTGCTTACTTAGGCTCAAGATTGAAATCAGCATCGTTGGAAGGGCTCCTCTAGACTACAGTGCAGTGACACAGGCAGCTGTTTCCATCTCAGTCTGTTATAACTTGTCATTTTGTTTCACAGTATGGAAGGTGCGAGAAGTGACAGGACTAAATAAGCACAGAGGGAACCAACTGTTTTATCTGGCCGTGCTAACGAATAAGCTGGGAGTGAAGTTAACTTCATGTGAAGAGGCTTAAATTATTTATTTTCAATTCTGGAACTGTACTTAACATGTTGTTACAGCAGAGCCATGTTGACAGGGTGACGTTAATTACCCCACTGGAAGCACATCCCATTAGCTGAAAACAATTGTTCACAGCTATTGTTCATGGCTCTGCCTAAAGCTGCAGCCTTCACAAATCTTGGCAAATAGTTTCCCCTTCCATCCATGGTAGTTCAGCTGCAAACTCGCTCTTTCCTGACAGCAACAAAACACAAAGTTTGATGGTTGTGGGTTTCTTAGTTCCATTCTCCAATTTATTTAGTTTTAAATGGGAGGGTCTCCATTCACTGATCCACCAGTATAAATGCACACTCACTGTTCCTGTAAATGCTTTCCCACAACTCCCTTAAAGATTCTGTTCCCACTCCTTAATTCATAGTGAGGGTGTTGTGCCTTTCAGAGCAGGAAATTATTGTGTCTGGGGTTTCTATTATTTGCAAAGGATTTGGCTTGAACAACCCTACTGTCTCCTTAATTCATAGTGAGGGTGTTGTGTCCTTCAGAGTGGGAAATTATTGTGTCTGGGGTTTCCATTCTTTGCAAAGGGTTTGGCTTGAACAACCCTACTGAGAGCTGGGTGGGGCCTGTGTATTCCACTCCTTAATTCATAGTGAGGGTGTTGTGTCCTTCAGAGTGGGAAATTATTGTGTCTGGGGTTTCCATTCTTTGCAAAGGGTTTGGCTTGAACAACCCTACTGAGAGCTGGATGGGACTTGTGTATTCGCATGTATTTTTTCTCACTTCTTGTTCAGCATTGCGATGAGTTAAGGACTCCAAAATGACCCGACTGAGGAGCACTGGGAGGCTATCAGCAAGTAAATGAAGGGTTGGGCACCTCATGTTGCTACGTTATGTGTTTCTAGATGCTCCTGTGCCATGGTTAATGCAGTTAGGGATTCTGGATGCAGTGTCTGTTCCTTAGGGTGTGAGGCTCTGTCTGATAACAACCGCCTCTCCGTTCGCAGGTTAGGCCAAAGACCCTGATCCCAGACAGCCTCCCCATCTCCCCGTGCCGAGACCAACCTTCCAAACAGCCTCCCACCTTCCAGAAGGCCACCGTCGTCAGCATCAAAAACCCCAGCCCCGCCCTC
>NW_008625491.1:0-1596 GCF_000691845.1 Merops nubicus | reverse complement strand
TATTGCACAGTTTATCCACAACTGTGATACGTGTGATGCAATCAAAGAAGCTAAATAGTTAAAACATTTGCGGTATGGGGGACTGTGGTAATTCAGCCCCAGGTAGGAGACAGGCACCACGTGGCCGCTCGCTCATTCCCCAACCACCCACACAGGAGGGAGAATTGGGAGAAAAATACAAAATCTTGTGGGTGAGATAAGTAGAATTTAATACAGGAAAGCAGAAGGAATAGTAAACAGCAGCAGTAGTAATAGGTATAACAACAAATAACAAAGGCTACAAAAGAAACAGGTCACCGAATGGGCTCCAGACAACAACCCCAGCTTACGCACCCTGGACCCGGAAACTCCCAGCATTGGAAACCCACCCTGCCCCTGGACTGCCTGACCCTGTGCCCAGCCCAGCCATGCTGCAACAGGCATGATTTCAGCATGGCAGCAAATAACTTCCTGGCTGATCTGGCTGTCTGCCCGGCTAGAGCTCCCGCCTGACTGCAGGTGAAAAGCCAACCCTATCGCAGCCAAACCAGGACATTCCACCCCTTATTCAATACAACCTACATCATGCCCAGCAGCTATTTAACAATTAGCAACACACAATTTAATTCACTGGGTGTTATCCCCTAGAATTAAGTCCCCTTGTGGTACACATTGGACTTCCCTGTCCTCCTGCATCACCCACCAGGTGCACCCAGGTCCTTGAGCAAAAACAAGTTAATTCCTCCTGCATCAGTAAAACCTCAGCTGCTGAGTTTAACACCTCAAGTGACCACATTGCATGACGCACAAAAACTGGTAGGTGCTTTTTAAAAGCTTTTTAAAGCTTTTGGACCTCATCGCTGCAGCACTCAGCACCCAATCATTAGCCAGATATCGACCCTTGTGTCCGGTGCATGCATCATGGATTTTCACACAGCGAGGGTGCTTAGGATGCCTGTTTCAAATAAGCACAGAACCAGATCTTAAACGTAAAGGTGCTATTTATCCACTATTGTGGCTTTCTCAGGCTCCAAAAGCGGCTTTTAGCTCCTTTCCACAGATGTCGGCACAGATCATCCAACGCTTGCGATGGGCAGCCCGACAGATGCTCAGCAGGGACCCGGAATTTGTAGTCCCACCAATGAAATCAGCGGACTGGGAACAGATGCTGGCGCTAACCACCGCTTTGCAAGTTGCCATGGCTGATTTCGCAGGGCAAGTCCTATGTTCTTCTCAAGTAAGTTGGCCACAACATTTACAGATTTTACAGGTGTCGGCTCGTACCACACTGCACAGTGAACCGTTATCCGCTCTCACAGTCTTCACTGATGCATCTTCTGTAACCCAAGACGCAGCAGTGGTCTGCCATGATTCCGAGAAGGTGGCATGGCAGAAATTGCAGTACCATAATTCGGACAAGAGCCTTCAGTGGCTAGAGGGTAAGGCTGTAGAAATGGCTTTGCTTGCATGGAAAGATGAACCAATCAACATTGTTACAGACTCTATGTATGTCTTTAAGCTATGCATGCAAATACGATCCCATGGCTTTGCCACAACACCTGTTGCTCAAATGCTATTAACAGACTTGCAAAGGCGGACAGCTTCCGTTGGAGCTTT
>NW_008625490.1:342-1606 GCF_000691845.1 Merops nubicus | reverse complement strand
ACCCGCAGCCCCTCCTGAATGTTTTCCTCACCTAAACCATAATTTTTTTGGTGGCTTTTCTGGCTGCTTCACCCACTGGGGATAGTCCCTGGGGGGATCCAGGAATGAAGCTGCCTCAGTTTCCCCCACAGCCACACAGCACAGTCTGGGGCCTCCAGCTCTTCTCCATCGCCCAGCCCAGGAGCACCCCAGTTTTGGGGGGATGCAAAAAGATGTAGGGAGGAAATACCCCCCACGATGAGGCCGTACAGCACTGAGCACCCCCCAGGAATCCCTGGCTGCAGCCTTGACCTTCAGGGTGCCCTGGGCAGCTGCCCCCCCATCGCCTCCTCCCCAGGGCAATGCCAGCACCCTCCAGCTCTTCTCCATCGCCCAGCCCAGGAGCACCCCAGTTTTGGGGGGATGCAAAAAGATGTAGGGAGGAAATACCCCCCACGATGAGGCCGTACAGCACTGAGCACCCCCCAGGAATCCCTGGCTGCAGCCTTGACCTTCAGGGTGCCCTGGGCAGCTGCCCCCCCATCGCCTCCTCCCCAGGGCAATGCCAGCACCCGCCACATAAAGGGCTTTTCTCCGGGCCCCCTGCCCCCCAGCTTACTCTGGAAACTTGAGTGTCGGGGGCCATCTGGGACTTCTGGGCAGGATTCTGGGCTGGGGGGGTTGTGGGGGTCCATCATGTAACTTCCCCTCTCCTCATCCCCAAAAAGCTGCTGCTCCTGCCAAGCATCACCCGGCAAGGGCAGGAAGACAAGCGATGGTGGGCACGGCCTTGGCACCGCTCGCCGTCGCCAGGAGATGGCACAAAGCACCACCCCGGGAAAATCCCCAGGGACAGAAAAAAGGGGGGCACCGGAGGTGGAAGATGCCAGCATCCCCCCACAGGCTTGTGGGAAGGGCTGGCGGCCAAACTTGGGGGGGATATTCTGTGAAAAGCCCCTGAGACTGGGGAGACTGGGAGAAATCCCCGATTCCTGCCCTGGCACGGGCAGTGGCCCCTACCACAGCACAGCTGGAAAGGGTCTGGCCCTGCAGGATGATGTGGGGGGGCACTGGGGACACGGCAGGTGGGGGTGACAGCACAGGGGACCCTGAGGTGCCAGGAGAGCTGCTCCCAGAGCGGGGAGAATGTCCAACAAGGAAGGTCAGAGCCATCGGGATCTGCACGGAAAACCCTCTCTGGCCAGGACAGGCTGGTGTGTGTGCCCGAGCTGGGGGCCTGGGATAGACCTCCCTGGCTCCAGCCTCACAACGGTGGGTGCAGAGG
>NW_008625490.1:0-303 GCF_000691845.1 Merops nubicus | reverse complement strand
TGTGGCCGGCATGTGCCAGAGATAGGTGAGAGCTGCGGGCACACACAGGGGTTTGGCTCTGAGGATGCAGAGATGGGCTACGTGGTTCCTGTCTGGGCCAGCAACGGCACTGGCACAAGAGCCACCGGGGGGCTGGGGACTTGCCATCGCCCCCCCCCAAAAAAAAAAATCATCAATTGCCAAGAAATTGGGAAACTGGGGAAAACTGGGATTTCCGCTGGCTGAGGGCAATGCCGCGGCCGGGATTTGTTTGTTTCTCACAGGATGCAGGAAAGACACAACAGGGCGATGCTCCGGGAAAAG
>NW_008625489.1:0-9948 GCF_000691845.1 Merops nubicus | reverse complement strand
TTTTTTTTTTTTTGTAACAGAGACAAGATAAAAAATAAGAGTTATATGCACTTTGCACTGTGGGGTAGTTTTAAACAGTAGTTAAAGCATCTCTGTAGAGAACATGCATAGGGACTCTGTGGGAGTTGTTCACTTCTGGTTGGAGAGGATGAGAACAGTAATAGTGACAAGGTGTTCTAGTACCACTTTATTTAATTAAATTAGCCTGAACAGAAAGCCTTCCAAAAAAAAAAAAATTAAATTATTGAGTCTGAGAAGCCAGAAGCTTTACATAGAAGGTTATTACATTCCGTTTTTTAATCCTCAGACTCACTGGAATTTTTCTTCTTTATGGTAAAAGTTAAGCATTTTCATAAAGAAGTCAAATGGGTGCTTTTAAAATCTTTAGTGCACATCTTTGACTTTCTCATTTCCTGCGTACATGAAATACAAGGCAGGGCATGGTCTTTTTTATGTGTTTTTACCAGAATATTTTCACATTAATGTGGAAAAATATATGTAAAGAGTTAAGAACACTTGTTTTAAAAAACAAAGATGAAAGTTGTTTTGAAGGAACACATTTGATTTTATGTCTGACTGTCATAAAAAATAACAACAACGAAAGTAAAAGGAACCCTGCAGAACTGATGCTTTTGGGGGCAAGAAAATTCCATTGTCACAGAGCAGGAAGCTTAATAGCATCAATAATTGTTAGAGCAATTTGTGCACATTTTCCAAACTGTTATACTTCTGAAAGAGACTATGGCAAAAGATTTTATTTTGCATGTGTGCTTTTTATGGGGAAATATTTTCAGACACGCACACACCAGTTCTGCAGTGGTGGGAGAGTGGTGGATGTACAGAAATTCAGTGTCCAACTCCCCTTTCTTTTGTCCAGAGGAGTTAAATGCTGCTAAATCCAACCCCATCTCCCAGCAATATGCAACAGAGAAAAATCAGGGCTACAGGTTTTTTTCTCTTCAGTTTGGATATGCATTATAATAGTTTCTCCATGACTATTAAGGTGAAATGATCTATAGAACCCCTCTTGCCCTCTGCAACGCCAGTGACATGTTGTTCTTCTCTCTCCTTCAAGCAAGGAGAAAACAACATTTAGGACTCTTATAAGTGCTAATTAAATAGACATATTGGGCGATTCAGGCAGCGTTATTGTTTGCCTACACTTTCTGTCTTCTTTTGCTGGGATGCACAGGGAGAGGAGGGCTCAGGGAGTTTGCTGAAGACCTCCCCTGTGTTCTCAAGTAGCAGCAAGACAGAATAAGGACTCTTGAGCCTGGCCTGAGGCCCCAGCTAATACAAAATGCACAAGCTTATCTGTACAGTCTCAGTGGAGAGACATGCTGGGAGAGGCTTTATTAAGAAGCAAGTCCTGCCTTCAGAAACAGGCTCTCAGAAGACCTAATGTCCCCCAGGAGCATCCCTGGTGCCACCCAGCCTTCAACAAGGAGGATATGTGGCTCCGAGGACTTTCCCTTCAACTCTCTGTCATCCCACGAATCAATGGAAATGATAAAGTTAGAATCTGGCTCAATAATATTTTTGTCTTATTAAGAGGGTTTATCGAACTGCACTGAAGGGGATGAGTATGCTCTTTTCCTTCAGACAGAAATCTTAGACTTCTTTGTTTCAGTTCCCTTACACTGACACTGCTGTGATTCCCACACTTACCTCCTGCCATTACCTTTCCCCATTAATAAAGTAGTTTTGGATGACTTGCAGATTTGATGAAAGAAGACTGAGCTTTTGACATAGGATCAGCATTGATCTGGCAAATAGGAGGTTTTTACCTTAAGCAATGGGTTTGGCAGCCTGTCGAGAGAGTAGGTACCCAGCTAGCTAAGTCTTTAATAGATCACCCTCTCAACAGGAAGATCAAAGATTGACATCTGCCCTTTTGTCTTTAAAACAGCTCTTACAAGATGCTGCAGCCAAGGCAGCAGTGGGGAAACCGTGGCTGTCTCTGCTCTTTGGGCACCACGTATAGAGGCAGGAAAATCGCTTCCAGCACACACTGCTCTGTCGCTTTATCTTTCTCTCTGTGTGTACATCTCATGAAAGCCATTGATCCTGGTGTCTGTGACACCATATTTTTAGGAGGCTGCGCTGCCCTAATGAGAAAAGTCACATCAACTTTGGATGCTGTTTAAGCTGGGACTTGTGATTAATACAGCAAAGGTTATCAAGCCTCTCATTTTGAGGAGTTGTGCTTGTTTGTCATATTATTTTTTATAAATGACAAAAAGCTACTGTTTCTAAGTATAGGACTCTTTTGAATACCAGTGTTGAAGAATTTAGTTTGGGAGCCCAAATACAAAATTTAAGTGCACCTCTAGCACCATCTAAGCACAGTTCAGGAAGAGGAATGTGGAGGGGACCTGTTTTAACTGTTTTCTCTGACTCACAGATCTTCCTTTCCTTTACTGCTGTTTTCCCTCTCTGCACATCTTCCTTCCTTAATCTCTTTTTGCTTCTTGACCTGCTGTAGCCTCCTAATTCTTTGTATTATTTTTCAAAAGTCCAATAGATAAGGAAAAAGGATATTTTTTTTTTCTGAACAAATGTGGCCATTATCGCTATTAACTTCACTATGGAGATGACAATTGATGCTAAATGCTGCAGTTATACTTAGCCTGCAATATTTTGGCTCTCTAGGGTAGAATACCTTGGGGTTATGTTAGTAAGGTTAGCCACATATCATAAATAAGGATTGTTTTCATTCCACCGTTGTCAGAAGTCATTTTATTTTCTGTTTATCACTGGATCAAATCCATTAGAAACATTAGGCACCTTGACTCAAAATAATTATTTCTCAGTAACATATTGCCAATTCTTAGCAATTCCTTCAATAGTCTGCCCTAATCCAACTCATTTCAAGGAAATTTAAAAATGTATCTCTGTGTCTCTTCCCAAATGCTTCTATTAATGTTTTTGAGATGTGGGTTAGAATTGATACTACAGTCCATTTTCTTTAGTAATTCAAAGTCTGTCCCTTCTTTGGAATGATGGTGTAAGTGAAACCTATTTATATGTATGGTTTGAAAGGCTGCAGCTGATGCAGAAAGAGGCAGACAACTCTATTTCTCCAAAGAACTGGAATTCTCCGGAGAAATTCAGGCTGTTTACTAACATAAAAGCATATGAAAAAACCTACACTTTTTTCCTATTTGACAATTAGATTGCTGCCATTTTTGATGTCATTTGGCCTGTCTTCTCTCTGCCTATCGTTCCCTATAGCCTGGTGGGCAACTCTCCCTGGGAAGAGGACCCTGTGCCCATCACTAGTGCAAGAGAATGTCTCTGTTCTTGCAGTTTGCACCTTCAAAATCAACTGGTGGGAATGTGGTCCCAAGCACACCCAGATCAAGAGAATACCCAACAACAAAGCTGCTGCAGGTATTTTTTGCAAGCAAGCAAAGTTTCCACTTTTAACTTGAGCAAATAGTATATTTTGATAGGAATAAAAAAAAAAAGCCATTTTGGAAGCTTCAGAAGAAACACAGAGAGGCAGAGAATCATTGATTTCTAAAATATATATTCAAAATGGTGGTTATTTTTGTGAGTGGAGAAATCACTGAGGTCAATCCTGACCTAAAGAAGGGAAATAATCTTTTTATATACAGAATAAGAACATTAGGCCAGATATTTGCTTCCAGAGGGAAATCTGCTTATGGGCAATACAAAACCACACCCCAAACCCAAGGAGATTATCTTTTTGTATGGAAGCCTGGAAAAGACTTTGGAGTTTTTGAGTTTAGACTCTACTGAGTATAGTATTCACTTATAATGCTTGTATTAATATATCATAAATTTCTTATTTAATCAAACTCTTGTATGTGGGGGTTTTGTCCCTGTAGGTCTTTGTGGAAGGCTGCGTCTAGCTCTTAGACCTAGATGTCATCTTTACATGTTCACAGCCATTGACACCTGCCTGGTTTTCTGTTAACACTGTCCTTTCTAGCAGCTCTTTGCCCTGCAAGAGTGTATGTCCAGCTGCCTTTACAGACAGCAGCCATAGACCCTGCAAACCCTCTGCCCTCATGCTGCTGACTGACTGAGGTGGGCTCTTCCAGCCTCGGCACTTGCTTGACCCTTCAGGATATTCAAGAATGATAACAGGGGGGCCCAGAGAGAGCTACTCTTCCTGCAAGTTAATCCTGCTCATGCTCTTCTTCTGAGTAATTGTAGGCCTATGGGAAGGGTCATTTGCTTATTCCAAATTTTCTGTGGATTTATCATGTATCTCTGTGAAAATCACCCTGTTATTTACCTCTGTAAAATGCTTTGGGACCAAAAGATAAAAGGTTTAGGGTATTTATTCATTTCTTATTGCAGCATGAACTTCCTGCAGCTGTTCACCTAATAGTCCTGAAGGTTTCTAGAAAAGCAAATCTAACACAGGAAACTGAAGTTATTTAAAATAATATGAGGAATGTGGATGCTTAGTGCATTCATCTGAACCATTTGAGGATACCCCTCTGAATATTTCCAGCCTACACCTTACCTCCTTCCAAGTGTTTTTTTCTCATTAAACCCTTTGTTGCAGACTCGGAATCCCATTAATTCCCTGAAAGACATCTTCAGATATCAGTCCACCCACCACAGCTTCAGAGTAGCCACAGCTTTGCACAGCAATGCCTCCTTTTTCCATCCGTGTCCCCTGGCTCCTTTGGAGCCAAATGCCCTTTGTGTGGGATCTGGAGCCCCCATGGTGAGGGCTGTCTGGTGCCTGAAAGGCTAATAAATATCGACTTGGTTTTGGAACCAAGTCCCAAAGGTTAAGTCTCCATCCTGCATCTGCTGGCCTAAATGGAAAACAACTGGGTTTTCTTTGAATACAGGAATGATAGAAAAGAAGAGCAGAGCCAAGGTCTTGTGTGCTGTCAGACAAAAGTACTGCAGTCAGTAGCACCCCAGAAGTGCAAGGGCAGGAACACTTGCATCCTATAAGTGTATTTTGTTTCAGTTAGTTAAATAGTAATGAGTTAGACTAAAAGATCTGTAATTTCTTTGCAGAAGTGCCTGAAAGTATTCAAGGAAATTGAAGGTTCAAATTAGACATAACTTTTTCCTAGAAAAAAATTGAGAACAAGTTACAGTCTGCAGTCACTGGACATGTGGTCTAACACTGTTTAGAGACATCAGGTTCCTGATGACTTCAAGATACTTAAGTGTTGTTTTCTTGAGTCCTTTGATGTCTGTGTTGGCTAATATCTCAGTTACCTGAGTAATATCTTCTATTTTTTCCTCTGTTAGCTCATTAGACAGTGAAATAATTCTCAGAAGAGCAATTCCTATTGCTTAAAACTACATGGAGAAATCTTTTTTTTTTTTTTCCAAAGAGCCATTTGTATGGAACAACCATTGCACATAGATCACATTTAACAAGACTTTTTTCACTGTGCAGATAGGGTACCAAATCACTGCTGATGTGTAAGGGAAAGTGAGGTGGCTGTCACGTGCAGCTCTGACCTGCACAGGATCTCATTTGGTGCTGCCTGTGCGAGTTCGTTGCCTGTATTCATTTTGTCATTCCCATGCATTCCTGATTCGTAGATAAATGAGCAGTGTGTTGTGGCAGCTACCAGCAGGCCTCCCGTTCACCTGCGAGCTTACGTGCGGCTCTTTCTCATCAGGTTTTGATGGGATGCCTTTCACAATTCCTCATAACTTCTCATCCCTCTTCATATTTTGAGCGTGAGAGCAGAAAGGGAGTCTTTTGTCAGATTCTTCTGTGTCTCTGTTTCTCCCTGAATACTGATCTTTAGTCTTCCACAGTCTTTCTATTATTTGCTCCCCGGTTTTGATTTTAGAGAGGACCTTGGCTGTTTGACTGCTGCTTTGGTTTCCCAATGACTTGGATAACGATGTTTCTGTAATGAGTGGTGACACTGCACCTGAATTGGTTGCTGTGTCCTCCTCTGAAGCCGAGTGAGAATTGCCAGGCCTGAAGAATAATGATACCTGGAAGTGGATCAGGCTTGCTTTGGGGCTTAGTTTTAATCCTTTTGTTCTTAACTAAGGTGGAAACTAGTACTGGAATTCAGTCAGAGTGGGTACACAGCAGGAAAAAAGAAAAAAAAAGAAAAGGCAGCTAGAATTACAGGGATACTGTTGACTGTGTTTACTTACATAATGAAAAAGGTCTTTTTTCATGTCAAAGTCTCATGGATCTGCAGAGCAACTTGCTCAGATCCCTGGTGCCTCACTGTAGCTGACGGGCATCATGAGCTGTGCTGTATCCAGAAGCATGTACACACCAAATGACTTCTGTGACTACCCACCAGACTGCGTTTTGGCACCCCTTCCTGCAATGATTCTTTTATTCACTACAAACTAAGAAAAATCTCCTGGTATTCAGGAGCTGGTGTTTTGACTGCTGCCCTGGCACAGCCCTCAAAACATACTGGATGGGGAAGCAGACAGTAAATTCCCAGAGCTTCATCTCTGTCTGGAGAAAGTCACTTCACTTGACAGCACACTGGACGAAGCTGCTTTGAAAGCAGCTGTTTGCCTTTTAAAAAAAAAATAGATAAATTTATTTTTTCTTTTTAAGATACAGAAGTCACCTGTGAAATGCCATCCCCAGCATGCAGAACAACAAGGGCAAAAAACGGTGGGACTTTTACACTTCTCCCCCAACCTACTGTTCCTACATATTGTGGACTAAAAAATAGGAAAACAACTGCTGAGGGAGGCTCCCGGGTGACCCCTTGTGTCACGTTGTGACTCTCCTTGTTCCCACAATAGCTGCACCAGCCACTGAACTGTGTCATCGCATCAAGTTCACAGAAAAAAGGCATTTTCACATTGTCTCTGCTTCTCAAAGCCACACAGAGTGGGTGTGGTACATAAGTAAATATGCAGATATGTATTTTATATATATATACACACACACATATGTGTCAGTCAGTCGATAGCATAAACAACAGTGTATATTTTTATATAAAAATTAACACACAAATCCATTTATCACTAATTTCTCTCCCCCTCTCCCTTCCCCCATGCAAAGAGAGTGTAAACAGGCTGTTCAAAATTCAGATGCTCTCGGTTGGCTTCCCAGATGTTTGAAGTTCAATAGATTTTTTTTTTTTAATTATTTTTTTTTTGTAATTCCTTGGTTTCTTCTAGTGAAGTGCTAAACAACCATTATTCCTTTTTGCCTGCATATTGAGATTCATCTGTAGGCTCTAAACTGCCTCAAAAGTGCTTCAATTTTGCATGAGCACTAAGCTGGGGACTGGGAAGCATTACCCACTGCTGAAGGCCCAGATCATTAGAAAGAGCATGTAAATCCTCTGAACCAGAAATAAAAAGTGCACAGATTTTCTTTGTGAAGTCTCAACTGCAGCTTTAAGTAAGACACAAACCATTGGCATGTTCTGGTTGTTTGTTTTTTGTTTTAGTTGTTTTTTTTTTCCCTGGCCTTTGGTGAAAGAAAACCAAACAACCACAACATCTTTTCTCAGCTGCACGTGCCTCAACCAAAAGACAGGAAGATTGGGATTTGACCCAAGAGCTGGACTTGATAGAGCTCATACTTGTGCTTTCTTATGCAGACAGCCTCTCTTCTTCCCCCTCCCTGCAGGGAGAAGCAGAGAATTGTTCAGGGTTGCTTAGTGTCAAGAAGGCTTGGGTCAAGGTGCTTTGACTGGCGTTTGTTTCTGCTCCTAGACCTTCACCCTACATGAGTCATGATGATGCCCATGGCTGAATGTAAATATATGCTTGTAGTGAGTTTTATTTTGGAGTGCTGGCACACCGGAATTATATTATTACTTTTGTACTAGGAAAAAGGAATAAAGAAAGTGACAACAATAGGCTCACGATGTTATGTGTGGAAGAGAACAATGCATTTTGGAGCAATTTGTGCATATTAGCAAAAAATGCCGTCAACCAGAAAATAACCTCCATTTAAACAAACGGGGAGAAGGGTGTGATTTTCCTTTGTCTCTGTACTGTGTATGGGCTGAGAACAAGTAATTCAATGTTGTTCTGAAGTATTAAACAGCAGTAGTTCAAGGCTTCTGTAAAACAATCGGCTGCCAAGGTTGATGGGGGGAGGAGTTAGCAGAGGGGCTGTTTTACCTTCCCTGAGGAGACAAGCCCACAGGGCTCTACTGCCCACCTCCACCAGGCTGGCACCTGGTTTGTTTTCTACTGGCATTCAAGAACGCAGTTTTGAAATCTTCCCTGCATTTTACACAACGAGGAGACAAGCCCACAGGGCTCTACTGCCCACCTCCACCAGGCTGGCACCTGGTTTGTTTTCTACATTCAAGAAGGCAGTTTTGAAATCTTCCCTGCATCTTACACAACTTGGTCCTTCAAATGTTAATGGGAAAAGAACAAAAAGGCCTTGTTTTCCCTAAAAGAAAATAAAACCCAAACCGGAATGTGTGTTCTTTAATTCCAGTTCAAAGAAAAATGCCTCTGAAGACAGCCCTTTGTAAGCTTTGTGTAAGTCAGCTAAGAAATAGTAGGGGAGCTGGGATTTTAGCTTAACTCCCTACCATTAGCTGGTAATTAGATACTGTAACTAACTGATGCAAACAAGTGCAAACTTGACATCAGTTTTAAGGCAAACTTGACTTTATTAGTCTGTTCATCTGTATTAATTTAAGAATGTATCTATTTTCTAAAGAGAAAGTTATGATGAGAGCAAAGTTAGCCGGAAGCCTTTAATTGAAATATTTAAGCTAATATTTGTGGTAAATTGTTTATGATCTTGATGTAGTCATTCCAAACGACCAGCCAGCCACAACTGACAGCAAAGCAGTACTGAGGCAAAACCGGGTGCACGCCATCACAGCATGAAGGATTACTGGGTGTTAAAGCTGTTTGCTCTTTTAAACTATCTCTAGATACCTATCTGTCTGTCTATCTGTTGTTAAGATTACAGATACTCTGTAGAGCAAATAAGCTATAAGCAAAGTGTGCTGTTAGGCAATCATCTCTGTCCCATTAGGATGCATGGAGTACATTTTTCTCAGCATGAACTTTAATATTTGAAGCCGTTCTTCTGGTGCATAGCCAGTATTTTTATTTTTTAAACACCAAATTCCATATTTTAAATACTCTGCTATATTTGAGCTGAATATCTCTCTGACTGCAAGGAATCCATCTCTGCAAGAAGGTAAATAAATTTTGATTACGGCATATCGTTGATCTTACTTTCACTTTTGTAAAAAGCTTCTTTCACCAAGTAAAGTGATCAGCCTTCTGCTACGGAGACAGACTATTCATAGCACCCGAACACCTATCAAATAAATTGGACAGGTCATTCTGGACTATCAGTAAGTAAAAAGATCATCATTCTTACCTTGGGTCACTGAAGTTTTACCATCCAAGAACAATCTAATGACAAAGAACTGCATAATAAGAAAGCAATCCATTTACTTTTTATTAAGTCTATTTGCAGTCATACTACTTTGGTGTGTGGTCTTTGCCGCTTTCATGAGGCAAAAAAAATTGATGCTGTTTTAATGATTTTTGGATGAAGCTTTGCATGAAATTTTAAACAGGTGGGGACTATGAGAACTGAAAATGCTGTCATTTTTTTTGCCAAATACTATGGAGATAATCCAGTCCCTCCTGAAATTGTTGCAAAACTCCATTTTTCTTTTTTTGATATCAGGATTCTCCTTCCACCCTCATCTGGCATTAAAAAGTATGCATACTTATGTAATTCAAATCTGTCCTGACTGAGCAATATTTATAAGGTATTCCTTCACATCCCTCTTTTGTTCCTAACAGCTAGAAAAAGGAACTTTGAGTCAGAAAGCACGGACTGTTTCAGACTGGCTGTTGTGGTTTTAACCCCAGCTGGCAACTAAACACCATAGAGCAACTTGCTCACTGTCCCCTGCAGTAGGATGGTGGAGAGATTTGGAAAAAAAAATGGGTTGAGAGAAAGACAATGTAATAGGACAGAAGATAAAAAAAAAAAAA
>NW_008625488.1:1178-1469 GCF_000691845.1 Merops nubicus | reverse complement strand
GGGGATCTTGCGTAGTTTAAAATATTAATTCTTGGTCTAATCTCCCCGCAACCTTGCGCAGAAACAATAAGTAATTTATGCGAAAATCCTTGGGAAGGGAGAGGGGTTACTCTGTATGTGCGGCAGCTCCCGGACAAGCCGGACTGTCTCAACCCTCCTAATCTTCTTTACTGCTTAAAAATACTTGTGCATAACAACTCGCAAACCACCTTTCCCCTCCCCAGCAGCCGAGCGGGTGCCAACCCCGAGTGCCCAGCCCTCACCCTCCCCGCATGCCTGCACGGCACACCC
>NW_008625488.1:757-1118 GCF_000691845.1 Merops nubicus | reverse complement strand
TCGCCCCCACCGCCTGCGTGCCCGGGACCCCGGGGAGGGGGGGACGCAGAGCCGGTACATCTGGGCTCGAAGGAAATCGAGCAGGGAGGCTCGCACGCAAAGCTTCACCTGGAGCGTATTTTCAAAGCTGGCTTCATAAAGTACCTGGGAACACGGGGCTTTGTAGTGAAAATGCCAGGCAACCCACCCGTAATTTACAGCCGCCCCAGCCCCCCCCTCCTTTAAAGAGCTGCCCCGGATCCCCGCTGAAACGCATGTGGCACGCTGCGGAGTTTCTGTGTTGAAATGTATATTAGCTGGGCGAGGAAGCGAAGAGGAAGGTGCAAACAGGAGCAAGGGCGCATGATATAAACTCTTAACA
>NW_008625488.1:242-570 GCF_000691845.1 Merops nubicus | reverse complement strand
GGAAAAGCCGCTTGCTTCCCTGGAGACGATTATTAGGGCTCGGTGAAAAAGCGGCCACCTCCGAGGGAGCTGTTTTCCACCTGGGCCATCTGCGGGGGTGCTCCAAGCCCGCCTTGGGCAGAGCTCCTCGCAAAGTGCCGGAAAACTCGCCTCCCTGTCCGTGCGGGGCCGGGCAGCGCCCGCCGGCTCTCGGTGCCATGTGCTGGGCAGCCACTTGGGTTGACCCGGCGGAGCCGAGGAGCTTCCCGGCCCCTCTCCATTCCTCCACCCTAATTAATGTGCCATTTTCTGTGGAAGCGGCACACACTCAGACAGGTGCAGGCTGTAA
>NW_008625488.1:0-206 GCF_000691845.1 Merops nubicus | reverse complement strand
TGGGGGCGGCTGCGGGCTCCGGGGAGGCTGCGGGACTATTCCTGGCCCCGAGCCCTTCGCCTTGGTCGGGGTGCCTCACCCCCGGGAGCCCTGCTCATAACCCCCGGGAATTCACGGCTGAAATGCAGCGAGGCGCCGTGAATACATCGCTGCGGCGAGAGGGCACCTTGTCCCCGGAGCGCCCCCGGCTCCTGCCCTCGCCACAG
>NW_008625487.1:0-226 GCF_000691845.1 Merops nubicus | reverse complement strand
TTTGGCATAATCTTGGTCATGGTCTTGACTGGCGACATCTTGGATGTGGTCTTGGCCATGACCTTGGTGAGCATAGTCTTGGCCGTGATCTCTGTTGGCATAGTCTTGGTCATGGTCTTGGTTGTTGATGTCTTGGACATGGTCATGGCCATGACCTTGGTTGGTGATGTCTTGGTCATGGCTTTGATTGGCGTAGTCCTGGCCATGACCTTGGCATAGTCTTGGT
>NW_008625486.1:20515-27924 GCF_000691845.1 Merops nubicus | reverse complement strand
GAAGTTGTCATCTATGTAATCCAGGAATCAAGTTAAAGAAGAGGGAAACAAAAATTTTTCTTTCAAAAAATCATTTTTGTTTCAGGGGGTTGAAAAAAGAAATCATTTCAACACCCACAGCACAATACACTGGTTCAAAGCCTGACCTCAAGGAAACCAAGAAAGAAGAAAGTGAATATTGAGAAGGGTGTCAGCTACCATATCCAGGAGAGGAGGAATTAAATTAATGAAGAGAAATGAAGGCTGAATATTAAGACAAGAGGAATTCATCACAGAAAGGATTCTTTCCCTTCCTGCAGCACAACACCTCAATGCATGCTTTTTGCCTCATGGAAAGATGTACAGTCTCTGGATGCATGTACAAGATGCTTGACTTCCTGTGGCTTTCAAAAAGAATTAGATGCCCTAACTGTCCTCTACACCTCCCCAAGTTTTCTCCTCATACCCTAACTATTCCTTATTCATTTCACTTGGTCCATTTCCAGGCTGAAAATTAAGCACCCAAGTGCTCTGCATAAGATTATGGGAGGATGCTGCAGAAGCAAGGCTGAAGTCCCACCATGTGGAACGTTTCAAAGGACCAGCTTCCTGATCCATGCACAGGAGTGGCCAACCACCCTTGCTCTGTGGGGCAGGCTGGAAGGAGCAAGCCAACACCTCTTCTCCATTTCTGTCCCTTGTCACCAGGAATCTGGCTATGCAACGACAAACTCCTAGTTTCAAAACAGAGTTGCAGCTTCTGTGCAAACTGAGTTTTTCCTAAAAGGAGCCTTTTTATGCCTGAAGTACAACAGATACCCATGTAACTATGAACCACCATTTTAATTTTTCTTTTTGCCTCATCAAGTACTTAGTGAGCAGAAGGTACTACCTGTGATAAATGCTACCTGTCAAGACTTTACTTTGATCATGCTTCAAGAAGGAAGGATTTCCAAATCATTTGCTTGGAAATTTTTTATTCTTAAGTGGGTTGTTTGTTTGCCTCAAAGGAAGCACTAACCTATTTTACATTGTCAAAAATCTATTTTTAAACAAAGTTTTCCTTTGTACTTTAAAGATTCCCTAAAAATACTTCTTAGGCTCATTTTGTAAAATTAAAATGAAGTAGATGTTTGAGCTATCGTCTGATTCAGCAGCTCTGTCACTGTGCTTACCCACTGCCTATGGAAGAATCAAATCTGGCCAATGGCTCTGTTCACCTGAATTAGGGTGTTGAGTTAATGCTGTCATTTGTCATGGCACCAAATTCCCTCTAACTGTGTCAAATCCCAGACAGAAGAGGTTTCTAGTTTTGCTTAAAATTCTTTTAAAAGTCACAAGCAGAGCACCAGTATTACAGCCCCTCTCACTGGCCCTTCCGCTGGCTTATATTTAGTGTCAAAAATAAAAGTAGGAGGCTTGGTGTGGGAGGTGGTTTAAAAGGTCACCTTTATAGCTTATAGAAAGGATTTGCCTTGCTTCACTGAGCCCCAGACACTGTACTTCAATTTTACCAGTTAAATATGACTGCGCAGGACTGGGTGGGAGGGGTGCAGTTCACAGGGTGTGGTCAGCAGGATCCTCAGGTGATGCACCACAGCCCAGCGGCCGTCCCGCGCTTGCCTCTGCCCCACAGAACTTCACAGGGAAGAAACCACAGCAGCCTGGTTTTCCTGTGAAAAGCTTTGGAAATAGGCTGATATTCTGAGCTGTCATGCAGTAAATCACTGGTGGCCTTTTTATGGAAGAAGACAAAAAAAAATGGCTAGAACGCTGCTAAAATCCAAATATCAGCTGTTAACAGAGCGACCCTAGCACTAATATTACCTATCTGCATCAACAGTAAAAGCAGAAGCAGGAGAATGATTCTGCTGGTAATGAGACTTTGCTTTCTGCGTTTGGAGGATGCTCTTTTCCACTCCTTCATGCCATGTCTGTAGGAATTATCCACAGGAAACACAGGAGCTAGACCCCTTTGTTTTGCGCTTGTTGTTCTTAGGCTCAAGAATTTAATGAAAATCCTTTCATGTTAAGGAAAGGAAAATCTTGGAGGAAAGGAAAAATAAAGCTTTCCTCCCCATTTTATTTACAGACACTGCTAAGCCTCCTTAAGCTACTTTTGACTTGCTGTCTTATACCCCGACCAAGCAGATGTGAAGAAGGCAGATATCTAACGGTACAGCATGCACAGCAGGGCTGCCAACTGTCAATAAACTGAGGAACAGTTTGTAGATCTACAGGAGTTTTTTGAAAATTCTTATTCTTTCAAAAAAAAACTGGCAAGCTCTCCTGCATCTTGGCAAAAAAAAAATATAAAATTACAATTTCAGAACATACTGGTCTACTTCCACCTGAGGAAAAAAGAAAACCCACAAAACATAACCCTGATGTTGCTGGATCAGATAATTTCTGCGTGGAGCACTCTTAAAATTCTTCTGATGCTGGAACAGATAACGGAGTTGCTGATGTTTACAAGTGACTGGCACATGAATTCTGCAGGATACTGAATAATGTGCAACAGAACGTGAAAGCAGTTTAGCTAACCACTAAAATAGAAATACTTTGTTTTAAAATAACTTTACTGACACTAGAGTTTTAAAAATAACCTCCCAGAATTACTAGTATGACGAGTCACATGGGCTACTTCCCTTTCTGCCCCCAAACTGGCTAGGTTGATATTCAAATGCTAATCTGCACAAACAGCTATGAGCTTTATTTTCGCTCATCAACTTGAATGTGCAAAATCTGTGCTTCCAAAATGTAAAGGCTTTACTGGAACCGTTTTGCATAACTGGCTTAATATGCATGAAATTATAGGGACATCCTACAAATTAGTCATTGCGTGCTTTGTCCTCACACCTGTTCCAGGATCTGTAACTTGCCATTTGTCTGTATGGGCAAAACCACTCACCTGGACACCCACCACTCATGAGCTGCGGTGTGCGACCTGGGGCAGGTGTAATTACAGAGGTCAGCTCACTATCCAAACCCATTTAAAACACCAGGCCAAGCTCCCTTGCTCTACAGTTACATCTTAAACTCAGCTTTCTGCCTCTTTCCAGTTTTACAGATTGCCAAGGATTGATTTAGAGAAGTACAGCAAGAACACTATTGGAGAGAAGCCCTGCCTACAAATTTTTATTGTAACGGAGTTGAATTTATTCCAGCTGGCTTTCTGCAAATGCAAATAGGACAACCAAAGATTTTACATTCAAGATTATGCAGAATTTTACAGGCAGGAAGCATGTCTGCCTGCAACAGCATCTCATGAGGTTCCCTATCTCTTAGTATGGTTGGAAAAATTATGAAGAAGCTACAAAATGCCCATTCTTCTCAGTAGCTTTCCCGGTCCTATAGCTAGAAGTAAAAGACTTTTAGGGCTCATGCTATCTGTCAGGCTTCACAATCATTTTGAACACTTGTTTCAACTGCTAACCACGTGTTATCCATGCCATGTTTCCATCAGCTACTTTGACCAGCACCAAAAATTCAAGGCCATGTTGGATGGGGCTGTGAGCAACCTGGTCTAGTGGAAGATGTCCCTGCCCATGGCAGGAACCTGGACTAGATATCTTTAGAAGTCTGTCCCAACCCAAGCCATTCTATGATTCTATCAGGGAATGAATAAAATAAAATTAAGGAACTGAGACTATGTCTCTGTCTTCTTTGGTTTGTTTTGGTTCGGGTAATGACAAACACGAGTCTTTCGTAACAGCCTATTTGTATTATTTCTGAAAGTTAGTTTAAATGTGTAAATTTGAATAGTACACGTGAAATCAGTTGTAATGCCTCTTAGCCTCCTGAATGCCAGAAATGATGCGTGCACACAAACACCCTGCCGCAAGCAGGGGAGGGGAGCCCAGAGCGCAGGAGCGCACACATACATACCCAGACAATCATCCTGGTGGGAAGAGGAAAAAAAAGCCTTGTATCAAACTGAGATTAAGTGAATTTCTGCCACTGCTGAATGACTTGGGAACTCTATTCACTTTAATGTACTATGAGCTGTCATTCCCACCTTTATACAAAGACACTGAGTTTCTCAAGAGCAGCTCAAGAAAGTATTCAACATTTTCTGTACTTTCTGTATGAATTTTTTTTTCCATTAAAACGATACCACTGCATGTTAGCAGGAAAACCACAGACCTCTTTTCCCCCCCAGTTTTCTGTTCATATATATTATTTATGTGGAGAGCTGGCTCCAAACCTTGCATTTAGGCTACTTAACACTTCCTATTATAAATATTGTGACCCTTTTTTTGAGTGCTTAACACTGTCATTGTTTGCAGCTAGCGTTAGAAATTCAGAAAAGCCCTGAAGGCTTGGTCCATGAAATTTGTTTCAGATTTGACAGGTAATGATTGGAAAACCTCCATTTTGTTCTCTCCCTTTGTCAGCAATAGTTTGGTAGTCTCGAGATAACATCTGGACGTATGCAAGTGTCACACCCAAGGCAGCAGCACTGAATGCAGGGGCAGCAGCACATTTAACTAGTCTGCAAGAGCTGAGTTTTGAATTCCACTCCTGCCCTGGCCAGGGACATAGTTTGTGAACCTGCACACTATGACACCCAAAATCACTTAGCTCACCCAAAATGAGTTCTTCAATGTGGTCACTGGTCACAAAACTACACGGTGCCTTGGGATTGCTCAGCTTGATCTTTAGATACATCCATCCCTTTGAACTCTTTACTTTCCAGTGCCATGTCTGTGCATTATGTATGACTTCACATTACGCACGTTTGGAGATTTCCCAGGAGAGCAGCGTTAACCTTTCAGCCACTTGCACAACAGAATAGGCAGAGCATTAACAGCAATTTAGCTACATGTGCTCATGAGTCCCCAGACCCACATCCCACCACCAGGAGAGCAGACCCAGCTCTTGCTCTTGGTGGATCCAAGATCGAGCCAAGAACAAGCTGCAGTTAGAAGCACAGTGACCATGTAGAGGAGGCAGCCTGGGGGAAGCAGCAGCACCGAAAGCTGTTCTGCAGCTGCTGTGTACCTTACCACAAGAACACTTTCAGCTCCAGTAATTCTCTGATCCTGCAGCAGGGACAAGATGACAAATCTGATTATATGAAAATCCATTCTTTCACCCAGCCTTCCAAAATTTACAAGTTCACCATATGCTTTAATGGAATAATAACTTGCCTCTTTTTAGGTAACTATTGTTCCCATTTTAATGGATTCAATCCTTTCATGCGTGCACTGCCACATATAGTGAGCAGTCAGCTCCTGTATACTCATGGGCAAAGAGCCCTTTTGCCAAGCCCCTGTGCCTGGTATCTGACAGAGCAGCCGAGTCATGTTTGCAAATGGGTCTTCTCCATTTTAGGGGCGTTTGTGCCCAAATTTAGAAAGATACTCAGCTGTCTATTTACTAATTAAATCAAACTGACATTAGAAGCTTATACATACACATGCATTAGAGCAGGGAGGAAGGAAGATAGATAAATTGCCTAATGCATTTTGCTACCTCACAATTTCACTGCATTCAACTGCATCAGATTTTTTTTCTTTTTTTTTTTTTTTTTTTAATTTTATAGATGACACACTGCTCAACTTGTCAGTGAGAGAAAACTCATCCCAGGTACTGCAAAGTGCTACCTACTGGCACCATATACAATTTGTAGGTAATTCACATTAAATTATACCTCCCATTCCACTGTGTATTACAGAACAAAAGATATGCCTGCAAGAATGACAACGCTACATCTGCATAGAGAGTCTGTGATTATTACACAATAAGGCACAGTCTTCCCACATACAACGTGTGGAGATGTGGATGACCCCCAAATCAAGGGCCACATTCTGACACCACTTGTATCCATGGGATATTGACACCAAATAGGACAAAAGCTAAATGTATCTCCCAATTACACAGAGTATAAAAACACAAAATACGCTGGTAAAAATGGTCGTTGAGGTTTGGGGATTATTTTCTTTCCTTTTTTTTTTTTTTCCTTAGAAGTGTAAAATTACAGATCTAGTCTAATGTGGTTTTTTTTCCCTCTCCTGGTATGTGGGTGTCAGGATGTCACAGGTTCTTCTTCACCTCATGAAATATGAGTTTGCTAATGCTTCCTTAGCACTGTAACAAAAAGTCAAGTAGGCGGTATGTACTGGCTTTCAGAAGTGAGAAGTCCCATTATATTTTGTAATAAATTCAAATATGGTCTGCAGGAAATGAAAGAGTTTATTCTGGAGAAGGGATGGATCTTTCCTCTTTGGCATCAGTGTGCACAAACCTGCACTGGTGTTTGCACAGGTACTAACACCGACCTATCGAGGAAGTCCAAAAGAAGCATAAACAGCAGCAGAAACCATGTGTCATACTAATCCAGGAGAAAATTCTGGGGCATGTAGGTGTGAGGCTATTTAAAGGATTTCCAAAAATGTCAAAATGTTAGCAGATTTCAATTTTTTTCCACCTGCAAAGTGAGGGTTTGCAAATAATGCAGTTCTCAGCACATGTGGAGGCAGTGTTGAGGCACAAGTAGACTTGTTGAGCCTGGGTCCACACTGACTTTCTGTTCCCCTCCTTATATAAAGAGGAAAAAAGCAGAATGGCAGCTCATCAGAAGGATTTTATAGAAACTCAAGTTAAAATCCAGAGCAGCCTCTTGTATTTAGTAGAACAGCTTTTCCAAGTGTTAACAGCAAAACCGTAGTCACTTCAGCAAATTTTCTCCCAGGAATATTCTGTCTGCAAAAGCAAATGAGAAACACTGACCCCCCAGGTGAGTGCCACCCACCCCATCAGATATGTCAGGGGCTCAGCTACAAAGCAATCACTGGTTCTTCCTTTCTCCCTGGTGAGAAAGAGGAAGGAACAAGAATCCCACTGGGTACGTGAGAAGGAATGTTGCCATCAGCCCCACTTGGAGCAGTGGATCTGCAGGATCCCACCAAGAGCCACCACTGCCCTCGGCTGTAGCAGGAGCTCCAAAAAGCCCCATGAGCACCCTCCAAGGAGCAACCACAGGAGAATGGGAACATCTCCAAAATTACTCTTCCCCTCTCACTGCTTCCATCAAATATATAAAAGATCAAATAAAACCTCTAATTACAGTATGTGTATACACACTGCCTCACACGTAACTAATCCCTGTTCTAATGAACGCAGTATTTTAACATTTGAATTCTAAGGAATCAGGTCTTTGGAGAGCTTTTTAAAAACACCAAGCAGTTGGAGTGCCTGATGTTCTTCCTCCTGAGATTTTGTCACTTAGAAGATATATATATATGAAAACACTCCTTTCCAAATCAAGGCCCCAGATGAAATTTTTGCCCCAAACACCATCTTTCAGAATTTGCATGTAGTTAAATACTTTCCATTTTCTGTTAATTTTAACATTATTTACAGTATAAAGACGCCTAATTTTAATTGAATATTTAAATAAATGCTTTCTAGCATATGAATGCCGA
>NW_008625486.1:11807-20484 GCF_000691845.1 Merops nubicus | reverse complement strand
GTGTTTGCAATAGGAAGACGCAACCTTGCTGTAGATAATTATGTCCTACTTTGGTTTGGAGTTTATTTCAATCATAAAAAAACTTAAGGAACATGAACACAATTTGAGCTAGAATTGTGTGTTTACTCATATATAATTAATAAGGCCTGTATCTAACTTGCATCCCAAACTCCTCAAATGAATCTGTTTAAGCAGGAAATAACATGTCTAATTGGTCTAAATGCACAATTTGCATCCTGTCAAAAAAACTTCCCTTTATCAGATGAGGCCTCTCTAGCCTACGGCACCACATGTGTAACTTTTGCCAGGACACATGGGAAAGGGTTATTTGGATAGAAGAAAAGGTCAGTTGCTATAACACGGACAAGTAAGAGGAATAAGTTCCCTTATGCTTGAATATTAACCACTTATATGTGAATAACAAACATGCCCCATGAGCCTAAGTGATCCACTCATGTTTGTAAATGAGCCATCCACAGAGATTATTCCCATGTAAGCTTCTGAAGACCCGATCTTGCTGCTGCTGAAGTCAACACTAACATCTCTATAAACCTCATTACACTTTGAATTTGTCAAACCCATAATAAAATATTAGTCTTATCATTACAGGATAGCATTTGTCAAACTTCAAACTCACTGTCAGTTTCTCCAAGATACCCAAAGTCATCATTCCAGAAATGATGATTTCATTAACACATGTGCACATACACGTTATTCAAACCAACTGATTTTTTATTCTGTCCAAGCTAATACCCACTGCATCCAACAGTAAGCCCCATGGATACCTTCTCAAAACAGCTACCAGTGCACAGAAGCATTTCCAAATTACTTACATGTAGCAAAATTCACCAAGGTGCCACCTTACTTAGAGCAGTGTTGCTGCCAAATGTGCAACACTTAAAACTTAAATGGTGCCATATATTACCAAGTTCACCACTGCTCTGCTTGCTGGAGCTGGGCAGATAATTAAAAGCCACTCTAAGTTACATAATAAGATTATTCTTCTAGGAAGCAGTGCTTTAAAAGCTTCTGTTTCCTTCCACAGCACTTAGCTGTATGTTTAGTTTCTTAGAAATGTTCTATTTTAATAAGTGCAGTTTTATATGGGTTCTGCTGCTTTAATGTAAAACACATGAATATGAATGTGCAGTATTTACAGGAGATTTTCCCCCTGCATTCTGCTCTATTTTGTCATATAGTCTGCAGCAGATATGTGATTTTTATTTTCCCTTTAGCAGTGAGGTAATTTGCCCATGTTATTTGCTCTGTGGGCATCCTCATAACACATTCTGCATTTATTTCATGATGTCTCTTGAAAGCACTGTGAATCCAAGACATGCCGAATCAAACTAATGAAGTAACCCCTGCACTAACAAACCCTCCCTGTCTCAGCTCTATTAGAAGCAGAAAGAACATAAGACTGATAGACAAATATTAAAGATATAATCCTTTTGGACTTGGTCCACATGTTCACGAGATAATGAGACCTTAACAAAGACATAGATACTCGTATGAAATATTAGATCTGACATTTCATTTGAGGTGAAAATTGCCATTCCTCCTAATGACATCTTTTCTTACCAGGTACAAGGGAAAAAAAAAAAAAAAAGGACTAAACCTAAACTGTAAAAACTTGCTTTTTTTTCACAGCACTGATTTTGATCTTACCGTGGCAATTTTCACTGAAGAATTTTAAAATGAATACAATCAAAAGCTGGCAAGAAAAAAATGAAAAAAGCAAGCTGCTAGTGACTCACCAAGAGTTCCTTTAATTTTAAGAGATCAACACCACGAAACAACCTTGATGATATCACCATTATTCCCTCGTTTGTGGCTGGCTTGGCCCCCTTAGATTTAAAATGCTCTACAGGAAGCAGAGGAGCTGAATGTAAAGAAAGCATGTGCCTCCTCCAAGTTAACACTATTTATCCTGAAATACTGAGGGGGTTAAAACCAGTTTACATCAACCTGGACATTTTTATTCCTCAAGTTGCATCTTCACCTCAGCTTGTGACCTTACAATGCAATGTGTCAAAAAGAGGAGGCATCTGAATCTTTTATCCCAGCTGTAGGATTGCATCCTGCATACACTTACACATTCTGTTTATGCTCCAGTGTCACATCCCATTCCACACTGGTCACTCAAACACAGCTGCCAAAAGTTATTTTTATTAAAGCCTTTCAATGTGTTGGTAGGGGAAGGAGGTCAGGGCTGAGATGTCTTCTTTTTTGTTTGCTTGCATTCTGCTGTTTTTTGTTTTGTTTGGTTTTTTTTTTTTAGAAGAGAAGAGAAAATATCAAGAATACAAAAGAAAGGAAAAGCTTCCCAGACAATACCACAGAAAAATAAACGCCATGGCAGATATTCACTCCAGGAAGATAAAAGATATACTCAAACAAAAAGTTCCATTTCATGTATTTATTCTTCAAGAGATGACAAGAGTTGTAAAGCAATAATCGTGACTTCACTAACTGTGGCTTTATCCCAGCAAAAGCAAGAGTAGCCTACTGTAAATGCTGTAGGAAAAGGTGGTGAGATATCCTCACAACTGGGTCCTTGCTTAATCTACTGCCAGATGCCAGCAATTAGCCCGTAGGGTTTCTGTAGAGCTCCAATATCATTCTGAGACTTGATCTCCAAATCACAGTGCACAACGTCCCAATCCAGATGGGATGCAAACAATGTGCTTAATTTTAGGAGTTTAGTTAATATAACTGAAATTATTTGCTATACCCTTCCTTTCCTCTCCTCCTCACACTTTCAGGAAAATTTTGAAACATGGGCAGGCTCATTCCTATACAAGACAACATTTGTACCAGCCTTTAACTCCAGGACCAAGCTGTCAACAGGACTTGATCATACCACAAAGGTTTGACAAACACTTCCAAGATTTTCTGAATGAAAATCCCTGTGTCAAAAGCTATGGAGAGTGACCTGCAGACCCCTGCATTTTCCACATCATTGAGCAAAAAGAACAATGTAACATGAACTAAAGCTCCTTCCTGAAACTGCAGCAGCATACCTCAAGAAAGCAGTTTACAAGACTGCAAATCCATGCCACCTATCTGGGGAGTTACTTTCCTATAACGACCACAACCATTAACAGGATCAAGGTGCTGCTAAACATCTTCATTGGCAACACAGACAGTAGGATTGAGTGCACCCTCAGCAAGTTTGGAGGTGACACCATGCTGTATGGTGTGGTCAGCGTGCTGGATGGACAGGCTGTCATCCAGAGGGACCTTGACAGGCTTGAGAGGTTGGCCAGTGTGAACCTCATGAAATTCAACAAGACCACGTGTAAGGGTAGATTTAGATCATCCCTGGAAGCGTACAAGGCCAGGCTGGATGGGGCTTTGAGCAACCTGGTCTAGTGGAAAGTGTCCCTCCCCATGGCAGGGGGGTTGGGACTAGATGATCTTTAAGGTCCCTTCCAACCCAAGCTGTTCTATGACTGTTCAGAGGAATTGCTCCTTGTTAAGTTGCCCCTCTCTGTCAATGGCTTTGCCATTCAAAAATAAAGCTCATTGTAAACTCGTATAATGAGAGGTGAAAAAAAAAAAAAGGAGACAGTGAAGAGGCAAAAAAGGAAGAATGACACATGACAGCAAACTGTGCCAGTTAACAAAGTCATCTGTGCACACAGTAGCAGCACGGCCTGAACCTTATACACCCAAAGGTCTCGGACATGTTTGATGTTAAATGACCCCCGTGGATCACAAGGCAACCTTGCTCTCCTTGGCTACACGTGCTTCACAGAAGATGAATAAACATAAGCTGGTCGGCTATTGTGTATGTGTGCTCAGAGTAATCTTGAGGTATTACTGTGAATCCTTCCAGACTGTCTAAGCCCCTACGAAGGGCATGTTATAAAAGACATTCATCATCTGCTAAGAAGCTACATCTGGGACATTCCAGCTCCTAGGTAGTCGCTAAAACCATTTAACGGGGAGAAATGGCAATCAGCAAGATAATCAAGTTGTACCGCCCAGGAGAGAAATCATCCAATCCCTCTTTTGAACATTCATGTCTTCTTAAGGAGATTAAAATCTGGAGTTGATTTTTAAGTAAAGCTACAGACAAAAGAGGGATAAAAATATTTTTTAATTCTTCCCAATATTAAAACACAATCTGGAGTGATCAATATCAGTAAGAACTCAAAGCAGTTTTATTGGTTATGAAAAACTGGACTGCTAAATGCTAAATCAGAGAGGCTAAAAAATTCCAAATCAATGCTTATTTATAGCATCGTTCCCTTGACAGCTGCAAATAGCACCATTTTCACAGTTATAAAATGCACTGGCACGTGCTCCCATTCCTTCAGCACAGGTCACCAGTGAGATGCAGGACAGCAGATAATCACATGCTTAGAAAAGAGGGTGTATCTAAGTCCCAAAAGGTGGCCACTATAAACTATAAACATTGCTAATGCACCTCAGTCTTTCAATAGTATCCTCTGCTTGAGAACTTCTTCTGCCCAGATATAACTATAAATATACAGCTCTCAACAACTCCTGGTGACTCTTAATTATTTTTGTTGCTGGACATATTCCACTGAATTTCACAGCTTATAATGGAAGAAGTGTTTATCATAAATTATAAATTTTTGTTGTGAACAGAAATATCGATCTACCAGCAAATAGCAATTTTATTTTCTCAATATCTATAAAAACAGGCTTACAGAAGTAATTTTAATTATTGTCTGTGTTCAGCAATTATACGTTATGTACAAATTTCATTTCTTTTGTTAATTTTAATAAAAAGTCCATTCCATGCCTGCTGTGTTCCCCTTCCACAAAGGCATTTAAAAGATTAGTCTTAATTATGGGTTTCAATATACAATGTGAGGAGAAGAAAAACAACAAAACCACCACCAGTGATGGATGGACTGCATGGCTTTCTGCTAATTTCTCAGCAGGCACAAACCCTGTGGCATTAAAAATACAGAAGGAAAATGACTTCTAAAGTTACTGAGGGAAAAATACCATCACAAAGCAAACTCATGAAATTATCTGTGTCATGCAGCGCATACAGCACAGTCCAAATCTTCAAAATTTCCTACGTGCAATTAAGTCATATCTTAGGTTACTTTTTTTGGGTCAGATTTTCAAAAAGCATTCTGCTGGCCCAAAGATTCAGCCCAGTGCCTTGTAATAAGGGAATTACGTATCAGATCAAACTCGTTCCGCTGGGTGTTTGGGAGCCACCTGGTTTTGGCATTTTGCAAATCCCAGCAGGCACCTGCCTGCATCCTTGGGGAGCTGAATCCCCTTAGAGAGCTGGATGAACACTACACGTGTCACACATCTGTGTAGCTGCAGACAAGAAGGAACACACACCTGTGCACGCTGCAGCACAAGCCTGCCCGTGGAAACACAGCATCTCTCTGGCTCGTACACATTTAAGCCCATCAGCAACCAACATCAATGGACCTCCTCACTCATCTGCATTCACACAATGCTCCTCGATGCACTCTGAGAAAGGAGCAGTTAGCAACAAACACTAATGAAAGAGATATGATGATGATGGAGCTACATGACCATTATCTGGTTTGAAAGTTTTTGCTGCTGCTCCTGCGTCCTTATCGCAGACGAGCACCTGGAAGCTGCCAAACGTGCCAACGCACCAGCGTCTTGGTGACAGCTCAGGAAAGCAGCTCTCAGTTTTCCATTTCCACTGCTCCTGTCCCCCCCAGCCTAGCTCATTCCTGGGGCCCAGATGGACTTTGCTCCCTGAGAGACGCTGCGTTACTCGCTCCTCCTGCCAAGTCCCTCCGAGCTCTGCAGCCACGCTGCCTGCTTGAGCTGCCCGATTCATCAGCTCTTCTCTATTTGTCCAGGATCTCAATGTGCTCATTCTTTTCTTCTCCTCTCTGACCTTTTTCTCCAGTTCAGTTCAGTCTGAATTTCATTACAGCCTTTCTTCCCACTGTCTCAGTTCATCCACATTCATCCACATTAACACTGAATGGCAAAGTCTCACTATCTGTTGGGAATGCTGACAACAGATTGTTTCATAATTAATTGAAAGGCAAAACCTGGACATTCTCAATCTATGCTGATGGGAATTACTTTGTCCAGCTTCAGTAAATCAGAAGTGCATGGCACAGGGAAGCCAATGTTCAAGTTAAATACTAGCTATTTCACTGTGAGCTAAACATACAATTTAAAACTCATGCTTATTTTAGAAAACCTTTTAAAAGCACTGCTTCAGTGGTGAGTCGTGTAGACATTTGGGGGTAGATTATATCTGATTAAATTAGCTAATATTTGCCTTCAAGACAAGATTATATAACATTATAGCTTCCACTTTCAAAGTCAATATGGATGTGCAGTGGGGATCAGACATCCATGGTACACAACTCTCCTAGCAGAAACACAGAAAAAGGGGTCCATCTTCTACAGCACCCGTAAAAACTCAGAGATCAGTCGAGTCCACACTTAATCACTGAGGTGCCCAAGTGCCTGTGACACAGAGGGTGTGGTGTGCTGTACTTTGCTCCTCTTCCACCAAGTATGGACTAGATTCTGGTTTTGACAAAAGCTGAAATAACTCCGTATGAAGCTATCCTACAGGAATGTTAATGCAGTTTATATCTGAGTGTATTATGTGAATTGTTAAGACAGAAATTGCCATCTGAGATGAGGCCAATGGTCTAGAACCTCCTCCCCAGTTGCAGTCCATGCCCGTGCTGCAGAGCCCATCTAACAACCTCCCAGCAGTCAGCTACAGAAGATATTATCAGTACAAGGATGTTGCTCATTACTCCCTTAATTAGAGCTTGCTCCAAAGAATGAAGGTTTATAGTCTTTACTAATCCAACTATGGCTATCTTTCTTACCTAAGTAATCAGGGCTCTCACAAATCTTATCAAGCTTTATGTCCCATAAGATTTAATACACTGGATCAGATTGAAGGTCCTGCTATGAATTGCATCTTACTTTGCCAATAGCCAGTAGTAAATACTTGAGACACGTAGCACAGAGGTAGATAAACAATTATATTTATATACGTATATGTATATGCACACAACCAGAAGGCATATAATACATACATAGAAACAAACTTTCTAATAATGAAAACTTGTAAATCCTTCACTAATCCATCATGCACGACAAAGCAGCGATCACACCCGTGGGTGGGTGGAAACAAGGGAAGCAGAAGCTGAGCAAAGGAACACAGGAGTGAACAACTGACTGCCAGGGTTTCAAACAGGCAGAAGGAAAGGCCACGCTCCTTTATCTTTTTATTATTTTTTTTTTTAGGAATAATTGGGAAGAAGAAGGTGTATGTTACACAAAGAAATTCAGCACATTTTTATTCCGAGAAGCTGACAGAAGAGCTATGTTTTCAAAAGGAATCAACTTTTGTGAGGAATAGAGGACTGAAATATTTAACTATTTGAAGGGCCAAAGCTCCCTATACCACAAGTTTGCTACTTATGCTCTCACTTGACTGAGCCATGGAAACAAAAGAAGGTGTATTCCATTAACACTGGGTCAAACCAAACTAACAGAGATTCCAACTAATACTGTTAAAATGCTCCCTTTATTCTGTTCAAGATATTTTATTAAAATAAAAGTTAAGCTCATACTATATATTAAAGTATTGTACCTAGTGACAGTATAGTAAAGGATCTGTCAGGTTTTTCATTACAAAACCCTATTCTAAGCCACAAAAAAAAAAAAAAAAATCCCTCTGGGCTGAACCTTGGCATACAAGAAACTTGAAAGAAATCCATTTTGTGTTTTTTTGAATTCTGTGAGTGCAAAGAAAATTGATTTAAAATGTTTAAGAGACTATGTCGTGCTTATGCAACTCAAAAAATAAAATTTATGTTTTTAAACAAAATCTTGCTGGTTTATTAGTCTCTACCATAAACTGAGTAGTTTTGCTTTTTTTAAAAAAAAACACCCCCTCCTCAGAATCAGAGCTTTTCCACCCTTCCCAAATGTATTTTCTATATATGAGAACTTGCCCAAATGCTATGTAACATCCCACCAAAATCACACGGAAATATCCTGGAATGTGCTCAAATAGGTGACCTAAGTGATATAAAAAAGACATGAAAGAGTAATAGAGAAGGGAGAATAATGGTAACAGCAACTCTGGAAGCCATATGAAAACAGCTCCATTTCTGCCTTTGCAGGAATAAGGGATTCTTTACAATGTGAGTGGATGCACATGTCCTCAGCCCACTGGTCTCCAAAGGTGGACCCATTTCTGCAGCCCATGGTGCAGATCAGCATGGTGACTGCTCCTCATCACGGAAAGGCACTGAAGTCACCTTCCCTGTACCCTCTGCTCACTGCCAACACAGGCACAATTCCCACACAGCACTGTTCCTTCCACACAGTGGGATTTAATCCACCACCAGCTAACTGTCAGGGCTGTAAATTCAGGAACTAGCTACACACATGGGTTACCCCATGGCCTACAAAATCCACTTTCTCCTCAAGGGACCAGATGTCCTCCACATCCCTTCTTCTGCTTTGGCTCCTTTTAACTTTCTGTGGCCTGGAGCCAACACGACCCCTGCCCCATGATCAAACTTGTCACAGAAACGATGGCTGTTTCCCCCCTAAAGTTTTAAAATCCTCGCTCGATGGGCAGATTAAAGGAAGCAGACATTGACTCTTGGCAGTGGACTGAGGGCTGGATCCTGACTCAGCCCTT
>NW_008625486.1:0-11776 GCF_000691845.1 Merops nubicus | reverse complement strand
GCTGAACTCAATGGGAGTTAATCCGTAAAATGACTGGCTAGAAATTGAATCAGAATGTCAAAAGTCAGTTCTTTATCTTCACAATCCAAAATCTTTATTAAGTTCTCACTCAACCAAAACTTGGCAAAATCAATGGGGCAAATCTCAAAGTGCTTACTCAGTTTTTATAGTGTTAGGACTAAAGCAAATTTCTATTGACTCCAGCAGGAGCTTAGTTGAGACAGGACACAAAAAAAAGTGAAAACCCTGGGAGATGCTCAAAAGTAGTTTGAGGTTTTATCTCCAATACCTTTTGCTCTCTAGGATGAGGAAAACGGGATATTTGTATCCACAGAAAATCTTTAGAGATGTGTTCTTGCCAAAATGCTTTTACAAAAACCTTAATTGCTCCTTCGGTGCCCTGTTTCACCAGTGCTGTTGTTCCCCCATATAACACCTTCTTTTCACGCCTTCCTACGGCATGAACAAATACTCTTCACATTCTTTAACAGATTTTGGGGCAGGAGCAGAAAGGCTGAGAAATTCCTTGTGAGGTAGTTTTGCAGCTGTAGCTGGTGCTCGTTTCTTATTCCCATGCCAGATTAGCAAAGGGCTCTCCCTCTCGTTTATCCTTTCTGCCTCCAAATACTACTGTGCAGCACGACAGCCCTGAGGTTCCTGTGTAGATTCATTCCCTGCTTCCTCTCCCTTTCCTTCCCTTTCAGGTTAGCTTTTCTGTTGGTGACTGAGCTTTGGGACTTTTTGGTTAACACTGCCAAACTAGGTACTAAAACTACTTCTCAACTTCATGACAGGGCCGTGATGCAGCAGAGACACAAATGGAATTCTGGATACCACAAAGCTGTTACCTTGCTCCCACGTTTTTAGGTGCAGTCCCTAAGTCCTTCAGCACGCCTCCAGCACAGCATTTCTGCCTCGTGTTTCTTGAGGAGGCATGTAACTGGCTATATTGAGTTATGTACTTTTAATACTACATTGACAAAGGTGCTGGTAGAGGTTCAATTACAGATTCCCTTCTTGTTCAGTATGTTCATCCAAAGGACAACAATGTCTCTCTTCATCTTGCAGCTTTATTTTACTGCTCTGAACAAGGTTGCAAGGTTTGAAGCCGCTGAAATGGAATCTGTTCTAAATAATCACAGAATGCACCCTTTGCTATTTAATAATCTCATAGAATAGGAGTATTTGTGTACACTCGCTGAAATAAAATGGGAGCACAATCATACTCGGATATCATTACAGGGCTGAGGGAAGTCATTCTTGAATTTAAAGGATATTTTATGCAGATAACTCTACTAAGTACATAAGGAATTTAGGCACATAATATCAACAGTTTTCTGAGATGAGAGTTCATTCTGAAATGAAGCAGCTCATTTATCTCTCTCAACAGTGCTCTTTGCACTATCCACTTTAATTTTCCAACAGAAAGGTGAATAATAGAATTATTCAGATAATGCTCTCCAGCCCCTCCCCTGGCCCCGAAATCAATACAAACTTTGATTTGCCTTGAATTCTCTCCCTAACGTACAATGAACACATAATTCAAATGCTCCCAGGTACACACACTTCATACAATATGCAGCATTAGTGCCACACGTTGCCTTTGATTTGGCATTCTTTTAGTAACGCAGGATGCCTGGATGCTCTCTAATGCAGGCTAGAGAACAGGAGCTCTTACACTACCAGCCTTCATTTATGAGCCAATATTAAGAAACACTGAAAAGACAATCATTATTCTTTGTCTGGTTCCTAATTTATTCTGTGGCTGAAAGACTCATTCCAGCACAGAATTCTCCACCCAGTGTGAATGTAAAGAACTCCTTACAGGTTAAGCAAGGAGGAAATGTTTTAATCTACAGATTGCTTAGCTTTTATATATTTGTGCTCTGACAGATAATTGCTTTTGTTTGATTTAAAAAAAAAAAAAAAAAAAGAGGAAATGAGCTGCACTATTGAATTTATTACAAAACAGAACTAGGTGAGGCAGTAAATTTTGCTGTGTCCCAAGTTCCAGGATCTTGTATCATGATACAGAGATATCCTCCTGGCTCGCACTGTCAGCAAGACCAGATGGGTCTGATTAGTTCCAACCCAGAAATACAAATGGTTGACAGTCTGTACGAGACAACAGGGAACAGAGAATTCAGTGAAGTGAAATGCTAGAAACCTCCAACTGCACACAGATATTCACTGCTCCTCAGCCTCCAATAAAGGGAGCGCCAGGAAACGAGTACATTTGGCCCTTATTCAACAAGCACGCTGAGCTAAAAGTAGAATGGCAATCCAGTTACTGCATGATTTCCTTTGTCTAATACATCAGCTACTTAAATATAATTTAAATGCTAAATCCTGATGCTACACAGAGTGTAGTGATGGGAGGAGTCCTCTGATCAATGGTATGGGCGTAATTACATCCTTTGCTGTAGAAAGAGCTGAAGACTTTGTGGTATTAGATATTTTTTTCATTTACTTACCTCAGTGATGAGCAAAACTTGTAGAAACATGCAACTCTCATTTAAAGAATCAGATAGATATTAGAGAAGTAATAGATTAAGTTTGCCAAAACTGATATTAAGAGTGTGGCATCCTTCAGACTGCTGAAGTTCTGCAGAGCTACTGAAATCCTTCCCTATGACAGGCAGAATTGTGAAAAGTAAATGATAAACTCTTAATAACTATGGAATACTTGTTTTGTTTCATAAGCTTAAATTACTTTTAGAGTGTTGCACAGGAGGGAAGGCCCATCTGCCTCTGAATACAGCCACATGAATATTACAAGACAGCAATAACTGCAGTAGGGCAGATACCTGTTTAGGAATCAGGTTATCAGAGGAGGTCTCAATTCCCCCATCAGTCATTTCTTCCCTGTGCCATCTATATTGCTGGAGATGTACTGAAAATCAGTACTCAGTATTGGAGATCACGTAGATACCTCAGAGGAAGAGATATAATCATATATATATATATACACACAGTAAAAAAAAGAGGAAAAAAATGCCTCAAGGACAGCCTGGGTAAGCTCTGTCTAGATGATCTAGAAAACACTTTAAAGACTCTGATAAGCTCATTAGCACTAATGGATATATGGATTCAAATATCTACAAATACACAAGGGTAACATGGATAAATATCCCCCTTTTAAATGAAGAGTTCCTATGGACCACAGATTACAGGATGTCTGGTTTCCTTCTGTGGTCACTCACTTCCTGACAGCAGTGCATAAATGGAGCAACTGTTGTTTCATTTATGCTTTCCTGGTAGAAATGGAAATCCAGTTAGAGGAATGCAAGGGTAAGACTGTCCAATTCCCCATCGTTTGCTACGAATCTTAGTGTAATTTCCTACGATGAGGTTATCCTTCCTTCAACAAAAATGAGGAAACCTGGCACAGAGTAGCTCAAGCTGAGAAGCTGTTGCAGAGTTCAAGAGCCTCCACCCCAGCCGTCAGATGCCTTTTCATAGAGATGCAAACACCACATCACACTGTGTATTACACATTTATAAACATAATTCCCGTTCAATTGGAACATCAATTCCAGTAAGATTCATCCTCTCCACCTGAAAAAAACTTTACATCGACACGTTTGTCAGCTACAGGAACATAAAGAACCACTGGAGATGTGGTTTCAACCTCCTTGCTCAATACATTCAAACACCCTGATGGACACAAGAGATGAGCAGGTGACAGCCTGGGGCCAGCAAGAAGCACAAACAGCTCTGCAGTATGGAGAATGGCAACTGCTTATTGTTTTAATTTTCCCCAGAAAATTTCACCTCCACATGTAGTTTTAATATAATTCTTCTATTAGTCTATAGCATATCATGAAAGCCGATATTCTTACCATGAAATTTTGTCAACTCTACCCAGGAAGATATGGGTGTTGGACAAGTTCTACCAAACTCAATGACAATATCTCTACCAAATTCAGGGGCACAGGATACAGCCCCTGTCTGTAAGTCTTGTGAAATTTTGTTAGCTTTTTGAGGGACTTGAGTCTCAGGAAACGTGACTCATTGAAAACAAACAGGTTTTTAGTGTTCCTCACTGTCAAGAAAACATGAAAAAGTCATCCCTGAAAGCTCTAAAACTAAGATACAGATATAACCAATGTTAAATTTGTCAGGACCTTTCACACTGCTCTCAGGTTTAGAGGTCTAATGCTTGTTTTGCACTGGCAACACGTTATCTCCCATGCAAAACTGCATTAAAGTAATAACTACAATATTTACCTGCCTCACAACTGTGTTGTGAGAGTGTCTGCAAATGTTTCCACAGTGCTTTGAATATGTAAAGTACTATATGTTTTAAATATTACTCTTATTTGCATACAACAATGCAAACAAGCTGAATCCTGGATCTCAATCAAAAAGAAAAGGCAAATTAAAACTCAAACCTAACTACCACAGCTGCCAATGAGGGAAGCCTCATTGACAGTAGTAATGCTAATCTAATCTCAGTGCTGCATCATGCTTCAAATGGTCACGTAGGGTCTTCAGAAAGAACAGATGTGGCTACCTGCCTGTTCTGCACCCTTATTTAAATGAGCACTGAAGTGGTTTCTGAAGGTGCAGGGGATTTGTCACTCCAGCAGTGCCAGGCACCACACCTCAACACTTGTGCTTACACACAGAGCAGAACTCTGCCCTCTATCACTAGAAAGACAACAATGATTTGAAGATCAAGGACTTGCACGCAGTACATCATTCAGGGGAAAATACTGCAGAAAATCTTTTAAAATGCAGAAATGGTTCTTCTGGGTGACATTCTTCCTTCTTTAAATCATTAGGAACAATTTAAAATGGGCTGTGCTTTATTGGCTGGCACTATTGTTATTCCATCAAATGGTACCAGAAGCTGTTTAACCCTGTCACCCTGGAGGAAGATGAGTTAGGTTCTGTTCTTGGAACAAATGAAAGGCAATCAAACGTTGGAAGTTAGATGACATTCATATATAAATAAAAGGCCCTACTCTCGCTTTGGATGTGAGCCTCCTGAGGAACCACCTGTAGGTACCTACAGCCAGAAGGTTTTCCGAATCCTGGTATGTGAAGAGATGTGTTCTCCAAAGGAAGAATTCCTGAGAGAGTTTATTTTTGTATTTAAATCAGGATTTTTTTACTGTAATTTTCATTTTTTATCAGGTATGCCAATAAAGACCACAGATGAACTAGAACCATGACTGCAAATTTTACACCTGGGTTGTCCTACATTTATGGGTGACTTCTACGCAGAACCCTGGTTTGGGTCCCGTCTTGAATTATTCAAGACAGAAGCACTGTATAAATCTGAGTCTAATAAAGCCAGAGAGATCTCTCTGCTATAACATCATTACTACCAGTGCAAGAGATGGGGATTTTGACTAGAATACAAAGATGCCAAAATGCCTGGAAGAAAACAGTAATTATTATAAAAGGTCCTAAAATCATCTGCAAGAGTGTTTGAGGCAAAGAGCTGTACTTGCACAAAATTAAATACACTGCTATAACCTGCAGACACAGAGTCCAGGAGCTCTGCTGACTTCAAAAGAGCAGGGCAAGTGCAGGAGGCTGGTGCCGATGTAAGGGAACAGTGCAGGGGCAGCTGGACTCCAGGCAGGCCAGTCCAGCCTGCAGAGCCTGGGAAGAGAAATTACCTCCTCAGACATTTGATTCACCTCTTTATTTTAGCAAGTTTTCATTTGTGTTTCATAGTTCTTCCTTCCTAAAGCAAGGGAAAGAAATCACAGACTTGTGTCCTCACTCCTGCTGGCCTCTGTTCATGGGAGGATGATGCAGGAAAATAAAAGCAGCCACATTTCACCCCGAAGTTGCAAAATCCTCCAGGCTACCAGAGAGAGAAACAGTTTGGCACCTGCCTTTGCAATGGTCCCATAATGCTTAAACTCATTCATCCAACATAGCTTCTCCTGCTGCAGGGATTTTCTGACATGTGCTCTCAGCCCATGTTTCTGCCCCAGGCATGTCTACGAACACCCTTTCCCTCAGCTGATATGATGCAGGCTGTGGATGCTACCTCCAGGCTGCACATGGATTCCTGCACACCAAACCCAACGGCACATTTTTCCTTGGTGCCGAGCAAGAGAAAAACAGAAAGGAGAAGACAAACACTTGTTCCAAGAATCTACTTGTAAAATAACCACAGAATTGTGTGCTGGAGAGAAAAAGCTGCCACCTGTACTGATCTCCTGCAGCTTTATCCTGCAGAAGGAGGACAGGAAGAGAAAAGAAGAGGCACGGGCAGGCAGTTCAGGAAGGAGCATCCCGGTGAGCAGCAGAATCACTGGGCTAGACCCATGCTACACTGGCGCTCTCTCCCCCCTTGGTGATGGCACTAACCTGTGCCCATCAGCTCTTCTTTTTCTGCAGGACTCAGAGGGAAAACCTCACACCACAGTGAATACCCAAAGAGAGCTCACTTGCCAGACTTGCTTCTCAGGGAAGGGTCAGAGTAGGTAAGCACAGCTTCTACTACTAAGGATTTAGTGGTAGAAACAGGCTAAGGATTTCCTCTGCTAGGCAGTTTTTGCACATTTCCTTAACTGGAGAACACTTCCTGCTCCTCCTTAGCATAAACGTATTTACACGGGAAACAACAGCCAAGAATTCACCTTTGGACAAAACAAATGTTAACAGTCTCTATCTGGACCAATGCAAATATTGTGTCCACACGTGCAGAAGTGTAGGATGTGTAGAAAAGGTTTATTTTCAACCATGGCACTAACCAAGAGCTACCTTTGGTTGTGATACAAATTCAGATCCACACCCATAGGTAAGCAGGAAAGACAGATTTTGTGGTTGACCTCAACAGGGTCACTCACAATCTAATACTTCTGCTATGCCAACCTAGCTGCACTTAGACCGCAAAAGAGAAAGATGGAATAATTAAAATTATTTCAGGAATCCAGAACAAGGAACAGAGGGATAAATCTTAACAGGAACATGGGATTAATATCTTAGCATAAATAATAGTGTCAGGAATCACGTTTTGATGATTCAACAGTTCTGCTATAAATAATTCACATCAATGAAAGAGAGAGATAACATCAAATTTGGTTGAACACTGGCTAAGCTGAGCATAAAGTGAAGGACTTCACTCATACTAAAGGACAGCTGTAAGTAACTGCTCTACTGTACGGGAATCAGCACTGAATATTTGCTGCACATTCACATGCGTTACAAATTGCTTTCCAAGGTTACAAAAGAGTAGATAAGGGGTGAAGAAGGATGAAAAAGCTGGCAGTGGATGGAGCTTACATGCCTATGCTGTGCAACAGAAAAACAACACAGAACAAATAAGTCTGCTGGGTGATCCCATGCATGCAATGGAGGGAAATATTTCATCCTTTCTAATTTACAAAAATACCTACATTTGTTTATAAAGGGTAGTGACAAAAAGGGTAACACAAACCTGACCTGTGTACCAGAACTTTCTGGTTGCCCATTCCAGCCTGCCCTTATGGTTGCCACCTCAACAGCACTCATGAAAAGCCCTTGTTTTGAAAAGCATAAAACCAGATATTAAATAAGCCACAGAGTAAGGAAATCCAAGGGGCAGGTGAGGCACGAAGGGACAAAAGACTTGTTCCACCTTATCGAGGAGGTTGGTGTAGGGCATGTATCACACCCAGGTTTCCTGAGTCCCGGGATATAACACACACTGCCAGATAAACCTTCTCCCTGTCCCTGGTTTTGAATGTGATCAACAAGGGGATCAATATTAATAATGTATTTGTAAGGCTTATTATTTTTCAATGGTGCTTTCCATCCCAGGGAGGCTTCCAAAGCTCTTTAACCATGATTTATATATGAAAGTCACTTTTCCCAAAGAAATGCAACCACCCTTGTGATACAACGTGGCAGCTGCACTACAGTGCAAAGCAACAGTAAAATTTGTTGAGGCCAGAAACTAAGGAAAGAGGCTGCACTGAGCAGTAACTGCGGGAAGTATTTCGGCAACAGACTGCAAGATTTAATTACACAAGTTGGGATTCGGCCAGCAAGCATGAACAAATGTTTTCAGTGTGTTGTGTTTAAATATTTTAATTTACTTTTTTATAAATGTTACTGCAAAAATAATGAAAAATGGAAAAGGATACTTGTTAGACAGTACATTCCCAGAAAGTGAAAAAAGTTGATCTTTTAATCCTCAAAAATGCCACAAAACACATAAGAATTTCAATGACTATTGGGATTTCCTTGCAAAAAGGCAGAGATGCTTTACTGTAAAACACAAAGAACGCCATCATCAGAAAAACAGGCACCCCTATCGCTGTCTGCAGCGAGTAGTGGTGATTCACAAGTTCCCTTTTTTCAAGCATAATAAAAACATCCAGACTACTATAGCTTCAGTAGATCACAGCTTAGACTCCCATGTCCTTTGTTCATTCAGCAACTTAACTTACAAATCCTTTTTTCCTCAAAGTTCTTCCAATGCCATTTTGCTTTAATGAACTGATATTTAGTATGTCAGAGTACAACCTCTGTCCTGACCCCACCTGACCGCGTCCCTTCACATAACATGTGCAAGCAGACAGAAGGTCACCCAGACACGTTTGTGATCTTAATTAGCCCTCCAATCTAACCAGCCAATGTTCTACTGTTCATCACACCCCTGAAATTACCCATGCATCTGTCAGGCTTATGAAGATCTGAAGGACTGAATGTAGGAAGCTACGTGATGGACCATGCATCAAAGGCACTCTACCATGCAAGCCAACACCAACAAATCATCATAATGTATTACCTTGGAAATCCCTGCTCAAATCTAGATACACCCTCTATGATCAAAAGTTATTGTTTCCTGAGAGTGCTAGAATAGGATTAGTTTGGGGAAAGAGGTCTAGCTTTCTGTGGATCAGTATTAAGGCAATTAGAGATTACACTGGAGATACTAGTAATTTATATCTGCATGGAGAGTGTAAATACACTACATTGAGTGCATTATGTCTTAATGACAGATGAGGCTGGGATCAAACAATGTGACAAGCATTCACAGAACCTTATTACCGAGTAGTGGGTCAATGATGTACAATTCTGCACAAAAAAATATGTCATGGGTGACTGGTAACACTCCAGCCCCCCTATAAAAGACACGCATTCTTCTTGGTTGGGCCAAATCACATCCCATGGGCAACTTAATTGGTTCGCTATAAATTTTTGATCTCACACTTAGGAAATCACTTTGACATCTGTCTGTCACCTCAGACTCAAAGACCTTCTTCAGAAAAAGTCTTTTTGTGGTGAGCTTCATTAGCCACCAAAGGAATCATATCTGTTTACTGTAGCTTTGAACATCTTGGGAACAGGTTTGCAAAAATGAGGATGTCTGGATCTGCTGTCAACCACGCATGGCACCGGATAATCTGGTTGTGCTTGATATTGCACTCTGTTACTGTACTTCTTATTTTCTTGTGAAAAGCCAAAGACAAAACTTCCATGATCATGATACCTACTGCAAAACTAGTGTTTGAAGCCTGGGTTATTTTCTGAGTTTTGCTATTTTTAATTATTTTTTCCCCCACGATTTATCTTACTATGGCCCATTTTGTCTTGATGTTTAGTGCTAAGGTTGTGCAGAACTTTGATTAACATACGGAAGTTATTTTAGAAATCCAAAGTAACAACCTACTTGTGTAAGAAGCAACATAAACATTTACTAGCTGGTTCCTTAGCAATAGTAGGCAGCACATTTTGCATGGATGTGCCCAACTAATATATGCCCATAATGCCCCAAAGTTAGCACTCCTTTCAAACAAATCCACTGTTTAATGTACAAATGGAAGAGGATTTCTTCCCAGGATCCAAATTTTTGGGATCTGTCACAGCTGAATATCCTCATCTAACACTCCTCTTGTTAGATACATATGAAAGACTTCTATGCCAGAGGCATGCCCAGGCACTTCAATCAGCTCGGGTTCACGCTTGTGTTTGCAACTAAGCTTTAAGTCAAGAGGACAAGCCTGGATTTAGGTGGTGTCAGCAGCACACAGAAAGATGTTCAACAAGACTTGCTGGGTGCTGTCTTTTCTTTTTGTTTTCCCCCTGTTTGTGAAGAAAATTGTGGAAGAGGAAGAGAGGAGCAGAAAGCAGTAGGACTAGAGGAGACCTTCAGCAGCTTGTGACACAGCCACATCAGCATTCTCCTCCCCTCTTGAGCGCTTCATTTCTGCTGCCCATCTCATCTCCATCTGCCTCAGTTCTGCCCCATAAGTCCTAACAGAAGATGTTACATGTCTGATTCAAGTCCTGCTTAACTCAAAGGTGTTACGCCCTCGATGTCCTGCTCTTCTTGGTGCCCACCTGGAAATCCCTGCCTGCTGAGCTGCAGCAAACCGTACTGCAGCCACTCCTGCAACACGTGGCCCACCTGTAAGTCAGGAGAGGAATCGCAGCCAGGGTACCACACCATGGGCCACCCAGAGCCTGTCTCCTTTTACGTTCTGAGTTGTACACAGCCCTGCTGCAAAAACACATTGCTGGCACCACCTCTCGTCTCCCTTAAAGTAGTTGTTTATTTCTGCTAATTCTGCATATGAACTATGAAATATTAAGAAGATATTTGAATACAGAAAAGTCTCTGAAAATAGACCGGTCCTGTAGCCACAGCTTTCACTGTTCTTCATACATTAATCAATAGTTCATATTTAATTAATTAGCACCAAGTTCACTTGGTGATGAAAGTAGAGTTTCCATGAATAGGAAAATAAATTAATATGAAAATCCAGCTACCAGGCTGTTCTAAAGACTCTCTCCCACTGACTTACATGTGCTAATGGATGTCCCTTCTTTACATTATTATTAGGATTTTTAAGCTTTTTTAAAAAAAAAAAATATTGTTTTTCAGAGGCAAAGAAAAGACAGCTTTTTCTTTTTTTTTTTTTTTTTTTCCAGCTGGGCAAGAAATATCTTAAACTCTTACTGCAGAAAAGCCACCTCCCTGTAGCAGGAACATCACACATTGATTTAGTTAGATGGCATCAGCAATCTACCACCACACTATGTACGAGCACTGGCTTAAGCACACACTTAGGACGTACACATCCTAACTTCTCAAGACAGCACTCGAGCTTCAAAGTAGAGAACATTTACCAATTAGAAAGCCAACCCAAAGCATTTATTTACAACCAGAAATTTAATAAACTGCTTATAGACTATAGAGTAAACACCTCTTCTGCTGCCGAGCAGAGTATGTTTAATATTCAGGATCTATCTGCAATTTTATCATGTCCTCTTCATTAGAGCATCAGTTTTGTTAATTAGCATTTACTCATGTGAGTAGTCCCCTTGACTTTAATTGATCCATTTTCATGAATAAGTAGAACATAATTTTATAGTTAAAGAACTCAGTTCCTAGTGAATGCAACCAGCAGCTGGTCTCAAAGTTTAATTCTTAGCATAATAAGAAAATAAAAATGAGTACAACACTTTTCATCAGATAGAAGAGAAACCTGTGTAAGGCAACAGTAGCAACAAGAATGAGTCCAAGACAAGATACCTGGCTATCAAATCCATTTTGTTTGCTCCCTTAGCACAGCAAAAATGTGATGCTAAGAAATACAAGATACGTGGCTCGAGGTAAGGTAGTATCTACGTAACGGCGACTCCTCTGCCAGCAGTGCTTGTGTTTTCTAAAGGGCCAAGAATCACAGAATCGTTCTGGCTAGAAGAGCACTTTAAGACCACCAAGCCCACCCATTAACCCAGCACTGCCAGGTCACCACTAAAGCATGCTGCTCAGCTCCACATCTAGATGGCTTTTAAATACCTCCAAGGATGG
>NW_008625485.1:1460-2095 GCF_000691845.1 Merops nubicus | reverse complement strand
AAGGTATAGTAAAGTTTTGGCTCTTTTACAATGTGTTTTTTTTTTTTTTAATAATTACTTGAAGACTTCATTATTTTTCTTTTTCCTGTTTTAGCAAACACTGGCAGATAGTAATCAAAATGATAGTAGGCTTCAGTCCAAAATGACCTCTTCAGGTGGAAGTTCCAGAATCAGAACACGTGAAGCACCGTGTGCTTCCGTCCGGACTAAGAAACGCAAATTGGACAACCCTTGGGCAGAGATGGAAAGGTCAGCACCATTCTTTCTAACAAGGTGTGGTTGGGGTCAGGCAGTGTTAAGTTCTAGTGCAGTGCTGCTCTTGATCACAGAACCACTAGTGCAGCTGCTGACTCAGTGGAGTAGGATGAGAACTTGGGCAGGAAAACTGTAATTTCCTGGGAATTCTGTCCAGAAGCTCCTTCAGCACTGGGGGAATATGGAATCTTGAGAGAAGAGCCCCAAAACTGCCAAATGTGAAATGCTTGCTGTGTTCAGACCTTTTTGGTGCTGCAGGAGTAGCCTACAAAAAGCCCCAGAATAATGAAAAGTGGGTGCATGCATGGGTCCAGCAGATCCATTCATTATCAGCAGCACAGAGGCTGGTGCAGGAAGCTGGGGAACCGCACCAGCACCCA
>NW_008625485.1:0-1280 GCF_000691845.1 Merops nubicus | reverse complement strand
CAAATTCCTTCCAGTGCTCCTACCGGTATAGAAGCAATGCCTGACGTAGCTGGGCCCTCGAGGCCTCTGGGACTCTCCACTGCTGTTACTGATTCAAGTATGTATTGAAGCAGTGGGTGGAATGCTGTCTTTGATTTAATGGTTGAACTCTAACACCTTGACATCTCCTTCAGAAAGGGCAGCTCTAACTCCAAGAAAACCCTTGCGACCTCCATTGAGTTCCCCCATCCTAGGGGGTAACGTGCTATCTAGTATTGAGTAGTTCAGGTCCATGTTTCAAGATTCCTGTGGGGTCGGGGTAGTCCTGTGTGAATATTGTTTTAAGAATGATCGCTAATACACTTAATGTGTTGACTGGAAGCTGTACCCAAATACCAAAGTAATTGTAGCAGGGCAATTCTTCTGACTCTGTCTGTTCTGTTCTAGTTTACTGGCCAGGACTCAGCTTTCAAAGATGATGGCAATCGAGATGGTGCTGGGAGTTCTTCCGGTTCTAGTTTACTGGCCAGGACTCAGCTTTCAAAGATGATGGCAATCGAGATGGTGCTGGGAGTTCTTCCGCACAAAATGTAATTTTGAAACATTTTTATTTAATGGACTACATAAAAAGCTGAATAGACTGTTCTAATGCCTAGACTACCTCACATAAATACTCTACACGTTCATTGATGTAAAAAAATGTGCTTCTTAGTTAACTTATTTCAGTCTTCGTTTCCCAAATATCACACCTGTATGACCTGTCTCAAGTGTTACTGATAGATGATATCTAGTTTCTTGCTGTGCCTCCAGCCTTGGCTGGGCTGCTGACTTCTTGTATGTACTTAGGTGACTGCTTATTATGTTTTTTTTTTTTTCTGTCTTGATGATATAAAATGTGAGCGGCGGGAGAGACTGTTCAAAAGGGCGCAGAGGGCCCAGGTGTCTCACCAGCCTCACAGGATGCCGCCTTTCAGGGCCCAGGCCCAGGCCTGGAGCAGGGGCAGGGGCAACGAAGCTGTTCCGCTCCGGGGAGTGGCCGGGGGGAGGTGGGGTAGACGGGGTAGGCAGGGTAGGGGGCCCGGAGCCCCAGTCAGGGCAGGGGCCCGGAGAGGGAGGCGAGAAGTGGTCGCGGGGGCTATAGTGGTGCAGAGGGGCTGTCAGGTGCAGGATGGGATCAGGCGGTGGGAGGTTTTGAGGATATGGGGCATATCAATTTGCATAATGAGTACATCAGGCTTTAGAAGGGTGCTGTATGGCCAAGGGGGCGAGCTCCATCTGTTGGAGACAGTTTCAGCAGCTAT
>NW_008625484.1:0-15194 GCF_000691845.1 Merops nubicus | reverse complement strand
TTATCCCCCCACCCCCGGGCACACCCCGCGGAGCGAGAGGATGCTCCACGGGGAGAAGCGTTCTCAGAGTCACGGCACGGTTTGGGCTGCAAGGGGTCGTCCAAGGGCATAGAGTCCGAGCCCCTGAAGGGAGCAGGGATAGAGAAACATGGAATCGTTCAGGCTGGAGAAGCACATTAAGGTCATCAAGTCCGAACATTAACCCAGCACTGTCAGGTCACGACCAAACCATGTCTCTCAGCACCACATCTACAGATCTAAATCGTTCCAGGGATGGGGACTCCCCTTCACAAGGCTGTTCCAGGGCTTGACAACCCTCTCCAGGAATCAGTTGTTCCTAAAATCCAACCTAAACCTTCCCTGGCACAACCTGAGGCTGTCTCCTCTTGTCCTGTCTCTTGTTCCCTGGAAGAAGAGACCAACCCCAACCTCCTTCCAAGGAGCTGTTTAGAGCCAGAAGGTCTCCTTTGAGCCTCCTTTGCTTCAGACTAAACAACTCAGGTCCCTCAGCTGCTCCTCACTAGACTTGTGCTCTAGACCCTCCCCCAGCTTTGTTCCCCTTCTCTGGACAAACTCCAGCCCATCAATGTCCTTCTTGGAGTGAGGGACCCCAAGCCTGAACCCAAGATTCAAAGTATGGCTTCACCAGTACCAAGTAAAAGGGGACAGTCACTGCTGTCGTCCTGCTGGCCATGCCACTGCTAATACAAGCCAAGATGCTGGTGGCCTTCTTGGCACCCTGGCACACTGCTGGCTCATATTCAGATGGCTGTCCACTAGAGCAGGTTGTTCAGGACCCCACCCAACATGGCCTTGAATGTTTCCAGGGATGGCGCATCATCTACCACCTATCTGGGCAACCTGTGTCAGTGCCTCACCAGTTGTTCTCGCCGCACTCAAAACAAGCTCTCAAAGGGGGAAGTCTCCTTTAAAAACACACACTGTGTACTTCTATTTCATCTATGAGAAAGAATCGATATCATGGGTTAGACTTTCCCCAGCCCAGTACGCTTGTCAAGCAGAGGTTTGTCATTAAGTTTATTTTAACAGAGGAACCAAGAAATGAAGAGATTTGTGGTGGAAAGAGGCTCAGAACAGAACATAGTTCTATCAAGAAAGGTCTGAGTCCTCCTTCCTCAGAAATGACTAAACAGTCCCTGAGAAGTCACCCGGCCTGGCTGTGGTCAGGGAAGGACACCCGATGCTCCCTGGGCACCCCACGCCCCCGCAGCCCAAGGTGCTGCTCACGCATACACAGGCATGTCCGTGACTGGGACATCTCAGGGATGATTCACTGTCAGCATTCCAGCAGACGACGGCAGCGTGATTGGCACAGCATAGGCGATGGTTTGTACTACTGAAATAAATCACCTCCTCCCTGTGTGGAGAGAACAACATGGCAACATTCACAAGTAAACACACGTGAGAATAGCAAATGCATGCTTGAAAAAGAAAAAAAAAAATACATTGTTCTGCTTACAACTGAACAAAACAGCCAAGTAACTTGCCCTCCTCAAACAGCAGCGAAGGCTGAGGAACAACAGAGAAAAGTCACTTGAACTGCTTACTCAGCAGAGGAGAAATTGGAGAAAGTGGAAAGGACCCAACGAGGCATGAACACGCTCTCCCACAATCACCCTGACTGCTAACACAGCGAACATCTGCAGCACTAAAACAATGTAAGCAGTGTAACAATCTGAAAAAAAGTGTGTTTTTTTTTACTTTAAGAGTGACTTCTTTGTTACTGCTAGCAGTAGTAAATTCTACACTAAAAAGAGAAATAACATGCAAAAGGAAAGGGAGATACAAATCTTGAAGAAGGCAGGTGCTATACAACACTCCATCTGTTACGCCATAATTAGAGCTGCAATCACAGTCACAGCAAGTATTTTGGGGAAGATGTACAGCAGTCATTTGTTATCAGCGTCAGTCAGTCATTAAAATCATTTGTGAAACCCGTAATGACGTGGTTATTCTTCTAATTTACAAATAAGCCTGCTCTGCACACAATTGCTGTTTTTAAAGAAAGAGGTCATCTCCCCTTGCATATTTTTAGTCAGATTTTGCACAAAATCACCCCTCTACTCAGCCCTTTTTTTATATAAAACAACTCCTTTTACAGTCTTTGTCCAATACTTATTCCCACTAAGAAGTAATCCCTGAGTTAAGGACAACTGAAGTATGTCACAACAATGTAAAATGTCTTGTAAAATTTAAAAAAAAAAAAAAAAAAAAAAAAATCACTGTTATTTCTGAACATAAATACAAAGAGGTGACAGTGCAATGACATAAATGGGATGGAGAACACAGTAACTGACTCTCAGCCAAATCTATCACTTGTTGCTCTATCCCTAGAAGAGATGGGACTTGCTACTACACTTTTAATTCTGTATCTGTTTTGTCTTTTAAGCTGGAAAAAGGAAACAGGATTGCAGGAGAATTCTGTGACAGTCAAGAAAAGGAGCAGATTTTTAAAGAGACTTTGGATTGAAGGCTTGATGCCTTGTGAAAGGCAGAAGTCGCTGGGAGTCACCAGGAGTAGCAAAAGGCCAGTACCTCTCGGAGGCAGCCAATGCCAAGTGCAGGCTGTGAGGCTCGAGGAAGAAGCAAGACAGAAAAGACTCAGTTGAGGATTTTCAATTTCATTATGTAAGTTTTCTAGTTCTTTTTACTCCACCTTCACCCAAGTCCATGCCAAGGTAAAAATATCGAGAGAATTCAGCAGTGGTTAGCTAGAAAGCTGACAGAGCAGGATCCCTCACGTAGGGAAACTTGTAACTGTCCACCGTGAAGCTGCACACTTCTCACCTATTCTTTCCTTTTTTCCCCATCAGTACATGGGAGCTGCCCTGTCACACTGCTCCCTGTAAAATCAGACATTCTTCCTCATTTAAAAGCAGTTGGGAAAAATATTACAGCACATGGGTTGAATTTCCTTCACAACGCAAAATTGATGAGCTAAAAAAAATAGGTATAATCAAACTTCTAATGTGGGGAACTGCACAGGAAGTAATTCCTAACTCCCTGGAAACACAGGGCTGCAGCCACACATGATCACCAGTTCATAAAGAGATATTGTATCTCCAACCCATACCTGTCAGCCCACAGACCTGCTGCGGGATCGACGGTGACTCATTTATGACCAGCCAGTCCCATGAACAAGGACTTAGGTGATCAGGTAGACTAGTGCCTAGAAACTTCCCATGGACATATCCTGTCAGCTGTGGTGCTTCCAGGTCCATATTCATTACACCTAAGTCCAGGTGCTTAGCTGAAGCGCTTCCATCCACCTAACACCTGAAACACACTCCAGGGAACAAACCTTCAGGTTAACATGCAACTACCTCCCTTCATACAGCTTTGGCCAAGGGGATTCCACCCTGGCTTAAATTACGTTATGGAGCTGAAATGCCATTATGCACCAAAAGCATGAAGCAGCTCCCTGGCCAGCCTCTCTGCAAGTGCTGCCAGAAGCCTCTGGTAGGACATTAGCAGCAATGGCAGCAGCATTAACTGAATCCCTTTAAGTTGGCAAGTGCAGTCAGCCAGAAGGACTTCTTTGCTGAGTTGTGCTTGGGTGTTCTCCAGACCCAGGACCCTCACTCCCAGATGTGTAAACTGTCAGGCTTCTAATCAGGCCAGCCATGCCTACACTGCCAGGTGGTCACTGGCCTCCCCTTTGCAACCACAGGAGTCATGCTGTCCCTAGTAGAAAAAAATCTTTTTCTTTTCCCAGAGTCATTCTTTATGATATCATTCCTGGTTACTTACACAATTAAAAAATCTAATCCTACAAGGCCAGCTCTATTCCCTCTGAATTCAACAGCAGCAGATCCATTACATTTAAGATGTCTAAAATCACATGATTACAAACTATATAAATTAGACACTTATCTTTTTTCTACCCCTTAACCTTACTTTATGTTCTGCACCTGCAGAACACACTTACAAAAATAATAATAATTTAAAAAATCATTGTCAGTAAGTCAGAACATTTCCATGTTCCACATTTTGGGAACCAAAGGCTGAGGGAGATCTTGTCAACATGTACAAATGCCTAATGGGAAGGAGTAAAAAAGCCCAAGAGAGACTCTTCTCCATGATGCCCAGTGACAGGACAAGAGACAATGGGCCTGAACTGAAGTACAAGAAATTCCATTTAAAAATAAGCAAAAAAACTTTTTAAATGGAAAGGAACAGACTATGAATTCTCAATCCTTAGAAATACTCAAAACTTGACCAGACAGGGCCCTGAGAAGCCTGCTGCAGCTGACCCTGATCTGAGATGGGGACTGGACCAGACCATCTCCAGAGACCCCTCTCCACTTCAACTGCTCTGTGATGCTCTGAACACAAAGCCTTGATTCTGAAGCTGTCTGCAGAGCTCACTGCTTTTAATAGTTGTTAAAAGCATTAAAATACACAGATGTTCCAGCTGAGTAATTACAAATACTGTCATTTTTTAAATGGTGACACCTATTTCTTACACGTTGCTTCTGTGTTTGGCATTATACAAAAAAAAAAAAAAAAAAAGAGAGAAATCCTCTAAATCTGATGGGTGGTGAGTGCTCTGAATCTATGGAATCTATTCAACAGCACACCACAGATGATCAGCTGGGATTTTATCGACTTGGCACTACAGGAGCTTCTGCTGGTTACCTTGAGCTGAACCCTCAGCTTCCATCTGTCCCACCCTGATAAGAGAAGAACAATAGAGTGCATCAGGGGTGGATGAAAAAGCCATCTATGGTTTACCACTGAAACCACTAAACCAAGCTGTAATAGGAAAGAGTTAAAGTATGTGTTTATTTACTTATTCTAAAAAGTCTGAACTAATTATTTTTGTGATGATTAAATGCAGTTAAACGACACAGATCACAGAAATGAGCATTTTTTACACACTGTTATATAATTGTTCCCTACTTGTTTCCTCTTTAACAAATACAGCACAAACAGTAGCAGAGAAACTAAGATGCAAGTGAGAAAAAAAAGAAACAAAGAGACCAAGGAAAATATTTTCACTCTGTTCAACAGACAATCAGATTATCCATTTTTAGCTTGGCAGGCACATTTTAATATTTTTCCCCTCCTATAGTTTGCTCTGTGTAAAAATTCTGAGTGAAATCTTGGCCCTGATAAAGATGACAGGAGTTTTGTTGTTGACTGTGCCCAGCTTAGCCAACCATTAACACTTAAAACACAAATAATACAACCATCATCCTTATGCGAGACACAAGCAGGGCTTTAATGCACAAAACTCGACTCAGTGGCCACAGAAAACGTTTGTTATTTTGTTTAATGCAAAGTGGAGACATCCTAATTTCTTCCCTCAGTTCTATGTGCTCCTTGTTATGAGAAGATTCATTTCTGGACAGTGATAGAAGAGGCTAAACAATGAAAATATCTAACTAGTCAATTCATATCAATTTAATTTCATTTTCCCCAGCATATCTTCCACTTGTCAGTGCAGAAGAACTACAATGGAAGATCAATAGTTGAACCCCTTTCTTACACCTAGTTGAGGATGGAAGTGGGGAAGAGATGAACAATCTTTACAACAGGAAAAGCTGAGGTTCTAGACCAAACCACAACTCACAAAAAGAGCTTGAGTGTACACAAGAAAGCTCCATTTTAGTGCTAGTTTCAAGTTCAGCAGCTTGGCCGTGGCCAGCAGGACACAAGCCCCCTCCTCACACCATGGCAAAGGTGCCTCACTTTCTTCTCTTGAGCCTCCTAACCCTGCCCCAGCACAAAAGCTTGTCATCGGTGGTTTCCACACAACAGAAAGGCAGAAAATATTTCTGTGGAAAATACACCTGGGTGCCTCAGTTCCCTATATGAATAGCAGTTGTTGGTAGTGATCTCAGAACAACAATGTCCATGTGTGTTCTTGGGGTAAAGCAACAATCTGTGGTACCCTCTTCTCATCAGTCAGATGAACCACAGTTGATGATGCACAGTGACACTGAAAACGTGTCTTACAGAAAAGGTTCTTCTTCGAAGGCAGATTCTTCCAAATTGTTAAAATTTCACATAATGTTAACAACCTGTATATATCTTCAAATATATATAGTTAATCACTTGGCTCTATTCCTTGTTGCTTCTCCCTTCTAGAAAAGTGTCATTCCACAGGAGAGGCAAGGAACTGTCAATATTCTATATTTTTTTTAATGGTGTTCTCCGCAGCCTTTAAACACTGATGGAAAGTCAAATCCACAGTGCTGTATGCTGGAATAAATCTGAGACTACCTACTCAAACACCTGTTTAAAAGTACGCAATACAGTTTGCAAATTTGACAGTTTTTTTTCCTAGAAAGAGTGCATTATTGATGTCAAGCCAAACTCACTAGGCAAAGTAAGTTGTCTAAACAAAGAATTAACTTTAAAACATTTGGTTATTTTGATGAAACACTCAATGACTGTCCTCCAGTACGAACACCTCCCATTTGCTGGGATTACAGAAGATGTCTTGCAGTATCCGCATTAGAATTGCCAGCCTAGGTGCCCAGTTTGGAGTGCTCCACAAAACGTGGACACAGCAAAGACTCACATGCAAAGTGAGCGTCACAATGTAGATTTTAGAAGAATGTGAGTATGGGGAGAAGAAATTCCTCTTGCACATTTGCAGTGTGCTGTAGATCAAACAAATTAAAATCTACGAACGGAATGCACCATTTTCTGCCCAGTGGGAGCTGCAAATTGATCGTTCACATTATCCACCCATCTGGTAGTTCCCATTGAGTGCCTGTGACCCCACGTACCACCTCTGTTTAGAAGACATCCAACTTATGCAAGAGAAAAGGCTCTTGAGTACCTCACAATTACCATGCTGGTCATGTGCTCCATGGAGATTGCTATAGTAACCAGACACATGCCACAGACTTTTGCTAGCTAGAAGCATTCTTCTTTTATGCCTTGAATTTTTATTCTTTGGGCAATTGTTAATTTATGGTTTATTTTGGAGTAAGGTTTTGAGGTTTTTGTGTTCATCTGGCAAAACAAAAATAACCAGAAATGAAATCTGAAATCAGCTTTAATCAAAGGAAAATGAGAATACATGTTTATGTCACTGATTCTATAAAATACAGGACCTTGCATCATTTACCATGCACAAACTGCAAGAGAAATGTCATAATTTCAGCAAACTGTAACAAAATAAAGAACAACATTTTTCTTTCTGGTTACTCAAATGAGCCTCTAAGGTTGAAATTATTACAGGTATACTTACTTGGTAGTTATGATTGTTATACACAACCTTCTACTGCAAGGTACCAGTTTCACTTTGGTGTAAGATATTCAGGTGAAACTTCTACATCCTGGATTTAATGGGTGTTTGTTTTTTTGTTTGTTTGGGGTTTTTTGGGTTTGTTTTGTTGTTGTTGTTGTTGGGTTTTGTGTTGTTGTTTTTGTTGTTGACAGCAGTGCTAGTTTTTTTATGATGACTGTTTCAAGGTGAACTTCAAATGTTTACCTGGAAGACTTAAAGAGTTCAGCTATTAAAGATTTGACGTCCATGTCCTTTGGACTGAACACCGAGGGAACAGAGGTGGAACAGGAGGAACAGAGAAATTACACCATGAGGCTGAAAAAGAGGCATTGGACAAAAGGGTGCTTCCTAAACTGCTTCCTAAAAGCCAGTGTCCTCCGAAGCTGGTGGCTTCACAGCTTCAGCTGTTGTGGTGAGCAGAGCCCGCCCTAGGCAGGGATCGGCGTGCGGAAGATCTCGCGATGTAATGGAAAGCTCAGACTGCCCACGAGGGGCCTTGGGGGCGTGGCTTGTGCTATAGAAGCAATTGCAGCTGCACAATAAACGCCATTTGCAACATCCTTCACGTTGAAGCCTGTGTCTGTGATGGTACCCAACGGCAGAGGTTGGGTGGCAGAGATCCCGGGGTTTGGGTGTCGGTAACGACATTCAGCAACTGGGCTTTCACACCAGATAACATGACTCATGTTACTACATCTGTCCCTGACATCACCTTGAATATAAAACAGGTGCTTCAAAGCAAGCTGTTTGCAGGGAACTTTCTCATTTTTTGAATGCTTACTAGAGAGCTTGAGATTTTTTTCCTTCAAAGATTTAAACAAGCTCAGGCATAATCAAACTTAAGAGGACAGTTTGTAACTGGGATCAGTGAGATGGAATACACCTACTCTGAAAACAAAAGCCCCCACTTTCCAAAACTAAGGGTCCAAATATAGTCAAAACTTTTGAACCCCATTTATCTTTTAGCATCCCATCTATTAAGCAGGAATAATTGTGTCTCTTCACTTAATAGAAGTGTAATGAAAATTAATTAATTCTTTTTCAACACACTGGCTATTACTTTGATGAGCACTACAGATGAGCCCTCAAGGGATTAATAATTCTGTCTTCAAAGGGGAGGTTGAACAACATGTTGTAAATAAAGCCTAGGGCCACAAATTGAATACTGAGAAGGAAACAAGCTATTGAATAACTGCTCATTGAACTCGTGTCATCTATTTTGTGCACCAAATATAGCAGGAGTTGGTGGAAAAAGCATTATGGGCATCCGTAACTGAAGACTGTACCATGATGTATACACAACTGAGCCAAACAAGAGTTACTAAAGGATCTCCTAACTCTGCATTCTGGTAACTCCTTTCAGTGTAGTTTGTAACTACAGACATGAATAAATGAGTAAGGACTCAAATATAGTACAGGATGGGAGAGGGAGTCCTTCTGATCTGATGGTCACAGCCATCTCCCGTGATCTCCCATCTTCGGTAAATAGCTTTTACTTGATGATATCAAATCTATCCTTAGAAACTTGCTCAAAACAGAAAGGGGCTAGCAAGAACTCTTTCCACAGGAGAAGAAAAGTTTAATTAACTGAAAAGATATATTCCAGAGGCAATATGAGGAAGCTTGAACTCTTCTGACTTAATGGCAACACTGTCACCAGCTCCTTTGGCTTTCATTAGTCACTACGAGAGCAAACCCATGACATCCTAGGTGCCCACCAACTGCCTCCAAAGCTACCATGGCTAACTGCTCAACTCCACACGCCAAGCCTGTGGAACACCACGCTGTCACAGGGACACAGCTGAACGCATCCAACTATAAACTGATCTTGTGAACTTGAGAGAATCATCAGTGCAGGACACAGCAGTAGTGTGAGTCCACGCACGAGCAAAGGAGATGATTCAGACACCCAAGGCAGCCGCTTCCAGTACTGAGCTCTGCACAGCGTTGGAAATTTTCTGCTAAGTCAGTTGATCTTTTCTAACATTCCACAGCTCTTCATGAGATTTTCTTTTCAAGCTACTCCACAGTCCCATTTCTCTTGGCCCAAGAGCAAGGAGGCAATACCGTGTAAGCTCCTGTGGTAAACAGGACTGAAATCATCTGAGCACTCATCGTTGAGCCCTCCTCCAAGCCACAATTCCACAGGCTAACACCTGCAGGGGAAAATCCTGATGCTTTCTTAACCAGTGAAATCCCTGTATCACAACATACAAGATCTTGAATCATGGCTCTCCCCTGAAAAGCTTCCCTTCTGTGACTGACTATACTAGCATCTTCCTACACCCCATTTTTTCCTGTCACAATGTTCCATTTTGAGGCATTTTAGTTAAATATCTGGGACATTTTCTTGCCTTGAGTGAAAAAACACTTCCTCCAACTTTCAGGGAAAAATTGCGTGTCTATATATTTATCAACAAAAACTGGAGTAACATTTAACAAAGAATTTATTCTTCCCTTACTGTAAAAGAACACTTGGGCACGTCAGTCTGACATTCTTCTACTGGAAATCCATCTTATTAGAAAATATTCTCTTCAGAACTGTACCAATATGTACTCAATGAAATACACATTTATCAAAAAACAAAACCAGAAGCGTTTCCTTTTTTCACCCACAGGTATTGTGCTTTGTAAAAGTAGTATTTTAAAAATCATCACTTCCACGATATTAGAAAAAAAAAAATACAACTTGGGAGACTTCTCTTTGCATTTGGGTCAGATGTTTGGTGTACAGATATAAATAGATCCTCAGATTTGCTCTTCAGTTCTAGACTGAAGCCAAACCCAGGCTGTGGTGAGGTTTTTTCGTGTTGTAGCAACCCAAGGCAGGTGCCTGTCTGGGCATCAGTCATCACAGGTCAACAGAAGATATCCCACAGGTCCCAGAGGCTACTCCAAGCTCTGCTGGCAAATTGCACGGAAGAAATTGAGTTTCAGATGGTCCTTTTACAGCTCCAACCTCAGCCGAGTGCAATGTTCAGTCCAGTTGCAATTCGGTGAAGCATTTAATCACTTTTAAGTGCTTTTCAGTGCTGTGATGATCTTAAAATGCATGCTGGAGTAGCATAATTACAAAATAACCTTATACAACAGCTTATCTATCCTGCAAAGTCAAGTGTAAACCAATCAGAAATCAGATCTCTCTAGTTTTTTACCTCATTTGTCTTTAAACAATGTCTTTTTAGGTTAAAATTCTCCAATATGCCAGGAAAAAAAAAAAATCCTGTTCATTCCTAGAGACGAGGGACACACACTAAACTAAGCTTTTTCTTATTTTATAATCTTGACATTTCTGTCAAAAAAAATGTAGCCACAGGCTAAGCTGCACTGGACTTGGTCATGATATGTAACAACTTACAAATAAATAATATTTAATAATCAAATCAGCTATGTCTTAAGTATCATCTGGCAGCCAGTACCGTCCACGTTGCAGCCCTGCTCTCTGGGATTCACCTTAAAGAGGTGGCATTTGTCTCACAATGTGGCAGTTAACACTCCCACAGTGAGTAACAGGATGAATCATTCTACCAATAGCCAGGGAAAAAAAAATCCAGGAAAATGGCTATGCTGTACATCCTTCTGCCCTAAAATAGGCCTTGCCTTCATATGCTGTACTGTCAATGGCCCAAATATGTTTGATCTTAGAATAATTTTTCTGTTTATAGCAGCTTAAGCCACAGCCTATAAGGAAGGGAATGTGTTTATTTTTAACTCCCTGTCTCAAACGCTGTCAGCAAAAGGAGGTTGGACTCCTCTGCTGTGCACAGGAGCTCAGTGCAGGGAAATAAAAATCAAATACAGATACAGTGCTGGAGAAACGTGAATCTGACAAAACTCTGGAAGATGAAGGTAGTCCTGCAGATGTGAACAAGATGTAGGATAAATCTGCCCACAAGGAAAGTCCAAAATCGTCCTGGTCTGAGACTCCTGCCATGGGAAATGGAGGAGGAGAGCACAAAAACCAAGACAGCAGGGTTGAAAAGCTTTTCAGAAATTCCTGGTTGTGTGATAGCAACCCTTTCACGCCAGAGTGGTGGCAATAAAACAGACTCAGGGAGAAATGCTGTTGGCGTATTCTTCCACAGAAAACTTTACTTTGGTGTTTAAACGCATACTTGAACCCACCCTTCACTCCAAAAGAGTAGAAGCAAGAGCTGAGCTTTGAAAGCCACATTATTTCAAGAGATGGGAAGATCTCCTTCCCCTACTTTTGTCCATCATATTCCAAATTGTTTCTCTCCCTCCAAAACTGTTGCTAAACTCAATGCATTCATTAATAGCTTTGGGGTTAGAAAAAAAAAAAAAAAAACAATGCAACATTTTGGGTAATATACACTCTTTACCAAAACTATTTTGGTAAGTAGTCCATATTTTGGTCACTTAAACCCCCACACCACCTGCGTCTTTTGAAGTACTAGCTACTTTTCCTTAAGCATGGCTTTGGGATAGTAACAATTTTGCTGCATTTCTGGTGGTATTTGAGCGCATAGTTATAACACAGTAAAAAGTCCAGCTTGGAAAGTGACTAAAAGTGAAGCCTGGGAGGGAAGAAGGCCACCTGAAGACCCTTATGACATAGGGACAGCTCTGCTGCAGCCCCAGGAACTTCTGCTACACTTGCCCTTGAGACAAGAGCATGGAAGATAGACTGGTCTTAGTCCAAGCACAAGAAAGCTGCTACTGGTGCAAATAAAACAGAAGAAATAGTGAGGAAGAAAAACAGAAAGCAAATTAACTCAAAGACAGTTCTACCCTCATACGTACTTGATAAAACACAATCAAATAAATGAGATTAAGCCAATCCTAGTGAATCCAGGAAACTAAAGAAAGACTTGTTGTCTATAAACTATGGGTTCTAAAGACAATGCTTGCTGGCAGATCAGCAACAAACACATACAACTGGGCAAGAAAAAGCCTGAAATATTTGTTTACAACTAGAGGAAGACACAACAGGCAGCAAATAAATTTGAATTATAATAGGAAAGAGTAGCTTCTGCTGAAATACGCAATATATATTTAATATCTGTTTTGTTGCATTTTTATGACAGATTTATTAATAAGGGCTTCTTTTCTTTCCACACTGAAGTCAGGATTCTTAATGACAACAGAAGGAATATAAATCCTTAGCTACAATAGCAAAGACAATTGTGCAACCCAATCTGACTTAAACATAAGAGTTAATATAGCAGTTGGGAAAAAGGTGATTTTTAATTCTCCGTAAATGTAATTGCAAATTCTCAATCTGGAAACATATGCAAAATTTCCACACGCAGAATAATCAGAAGAGATAAACAAAACATTATATGTTAAATAAATGGGTGTCTTATCCTGCAAAGACTTAAAAATAATTCCTGTTGCCAGCAAAAATACTCATAAAATTTGGAATGTGAAATAACAGCTGGGAACAGTTAACTACAGGAGAAGTGAGCTGGTTTGTATGTATTTTGCAAATCAATGCACATAGTGGCAACCATAGGTTTTCATTTCCTTTGTGATAAACCCTGCACAGAAAGAAAACTCAGCAGGATTTCTTTTTGCCATACTTCAGAACCTACTGTGAATTTCATAAATCCATATTTGAACGGTCTAAAACATACTTTAAAGCTCAACAGTCAGCACAATATGGAAACCACCACAGGATGGTTTAAAAGGGTCACGTGGCAGGATAAAAAAGCACCCAGGCAGCACTGCTCTTGTCCAGGAGTTGCAGTGCTCACTCCAGAGCACAGCTTTTTTGGGTAATGTTTCTTGGTTGTTGTTCTAGCACTAAGCCAGAATCAGTTTCTCTGCAGGATGAATTTCGTACCACCGCAGATATGATTTTTCTCTTTTCCATGCTTTGTTTCAACACACACTCTCTTGCTTTTTACTACAAGGGATGACAATCAAAATCTGGTACAAGATAATGACTTTCAATTTTGCCTAAGCACCTCCACAGCTAATAAACCTCAGCAGTTGTCAAATGAGATATTTGCTACCTAACAGAGCAGACAAATGTTACTGAGATGCCAATACTGACAACTGTTTTCAAATTCTAAATACCGAGGTAGAGAACTTGATCTGAAATATGAAGAAGAGAAATTAAAAAGGTAAATGCCAAACACAGGTTTTGTTTCAGCAGAAAAGCTTTCATTATTTTTTCACTTGATAATGAGGGTTTTATATTCCTTCCCTCCAGCATTTGTAATGTTAGAAAAACACTCTGTGTTTTAGTAATATTTGAGAAATGAAGAAAGTTTTGTAATTCTTTATTTCTCAGTTTCACTCAAAAGTTTTCACTGCTGTCAGTGGCACGAAACCCAAAGAGCGTGTCTCAAGGAAAAATGGCTATGGTGAAAAGCACATGGTATGCATGATTTCTCAATATAGAATTCAACTTACTTCATTTTTTAAACAAAATATAAAACCAACTCTGGTTTTAACCCATACTGCTACGTTACTCCAGTTGTATCAACAGGGAAACCCCAATTATCCCACATGTGGCTTATAATACAGGAGCAGGAGTGCTCACCTTAGAAAGTGCATACTTAAATTTTAAGTTCATTTGGAGGCATAACAACGCTAAATATTGCTTTAGTGAAGGCTTTTAATTTTTAGGCAACCCCTATGGCTGAGTTTAGTCTGTGGAATGGATCACTGATGAAGGTGGCCTCAGCATTTTTCACACTGTTGCATAAAATCCACAAATTACATGATCTCAGTAAAGGAGTAATGTTCAAAACAATGAAAGGATGTGAAGCCTAACTTTCCTCTTTCAAAGAACACTTCGAAAAGGATTCTTAACTATAGATAAAAATATTATCATTGCATGTTTCTGTCACCTTAACACACAGTAGTTTAACCACATCAAAGACTGAGATAGAGCTGATATTACTAAAGGCCTGGATAGAATTCACACAAAAAAAACGACCAACAAGTCAATTCTCCCCCATCCAGCTCTATATTCAAACTGAACTTTTCCCCCTCAAGAGATGCTTTTTGTTGTTGCTCTCTCCAGTCAACAGCATGCTTCAGAATATTAAGCAGATACGTCCCCCTGCCCACAGCCCCACAGGTCAAGCCAATCTCAAGATTGTTTTACAAAGAATGAACTCAGGGATTTAGAAATTCATGCAAGAGCTCCTGAAATAAAGTACACTTTCAGCAGGCATCGCTCTGCTGAGGGAAGAGGGAAAACCCGAGTTCTGAACCTGTCTTGTTCCCCTGCCAAGTTTTCATAAGTCCCATAAATTTTCAAAACATGGGCTCCAGTAAAGTGTGCAGCTGAAGACAAACTGCTTTAGCAGAAGGATCCAGAGGCAGCTCTTAGGACTTCCATATGGATACAGCAGCCAGGACAATCCTCTTTCAAGATGGAAAACCATCTTTACAGTTCTTTACCAAAATAGAGTACCCTGTTGTTTGCTGCAATTCCCCCCTAAGTTTGTTATTTCAAGTATTATGTTTGCCTAACTCTTCCTGTCCTATGCATCATATCTTCTGTCCAATTTTTCCCCTTTATAAACTATTTCCCTCAATTCAATCTCCCTGTGCTTCCCATTAGCAATCTCCCTTTTAGCTAAGCTAAACCCAAATATGTGTGTGTGTATATACACATTTAATAACAACACACTGTGAACTGTTTACCAACCCTCCTGCAGCTTGTTTGTTCTAGGCCTTCTGTTGTCCTGTGTGTGAATCATTCATTTAGGCAGCAAACTCTTGAGGAAAAGGACTGCCTGTTGTTCTAAATCCGTCCCGTGCCTAGCACACAGAGTCCCATTCTTAATTATTGGAATAACTTCATTAATGCTCTGGGGTTTCTCTCTTCTGGATTATCAGATGCTTGCTTCGTCTTCCTTGACTTCTCTAATAAATCCTTCACATAAAAATTACAACCACTTTTGGGTACACATATGTCCTGGTTGGGCTGGGATCGGTTTCCCCG
>NW_008625483.1:19716-50957 GCF_000691845.1 Merops nubicus | reverse complement strand
TTTTTCTGGCTGGGGATCCAGGTATCCCGCGCCGCAAACCCGAGCGGCCCGTGAGCATCTGAACGGGATATGGATCATGGGTGTTCGCAGGGAAAAAAATCATCAACCTGTCCGAAATAATCAAATCTTTCCCCTGCTTCGCGTATAGCAATCTTAATACCAGCTGACAGCAAGAGAGAATTTCTATCGGTGATTTAAAGATTTTATTATTTATAAATAAATGCGTTTCTAATAGATTAAATAGTTGGGAATCAGTCACAGCCTACAGAGAAGCTGGAGAAAGGCTGGAGAATCGGTTAAGGAAACGAAGATACACTTTGGGAGATCCGAAGGGGGATCTGGTATCCCCTCGGGAATGGTCAGGGTGACAGACTGCCTGATTTCTCCCACGGTTAAAATGGAGTTGGATTTTCTGCGCCTTATCAGCAGAAACGAAAAATACTGTGCTGGGTTCGGGCATTGCTGTGGCCCGAGAGTCAGGACAAAGGAAGGCCAGACACCATCCACCCAGGGTGATTTGGGAATAATTAAATCAATCCTGCCACGATGCAGGAAGGATGGATTAAAAGATGCCCCAGCGAAAGCTTAGCAGGGTGCGGGTTGGAAGGAGACCGACTATCCCAGGAGACGTCCTGCTACGCGTGCAACAGGAGGCTTGGGCTGGAGGGCTCATCCCAAACTCGGGGTCCCTCCCCAAGGCAGATGCTCCCAGTTTTGGTGCTCTGGAGTAAACACGGGTTCGTTTTCCTTATGGACCGAACGGGTCTGAGTGAAAACACGCCAGGGGCTGGTGTGCAGGTGACAGTCTGGAAACGACATTCCCCGACCGTCGGGATTTGTTTTCTTTTCAGTTCTAGACAGAAACAGACGCGCAACATTCAGCTGTAGTTGTATATTCTGTACTAAATGTTCAAGTCCTCTAGTTATACCAAGAAAGGGCTGGGAGATAGCGGGGCAATAGTCTGCAAATAGCTGCGGGAGAGAAACACCAAAAGGAATAGCGGATTGTGTATTGCGAAAGGGACCGAGGCTACCCAAAGATGACACCTAAAAGGGAAAAACTTCAGCTGAATGTCAGGCAAACCCCTCCCGCCGCTGAGCCTGGCTGGGCTCCGGCGCTCTTGTCGGAGGAGGGTGGAAGGGAATGCTTGAAATCTAAACGGGATGAAAACTGGAATAATTCTTCTTGTGGTCCCAGAGAGAGAAAATACACAAGTTAACGTGCCTCTACTGTCCCTAGAGTTCACAGATTTGCCGAAGCCGAAGCAAAACTGTTTGAAAAGAGAATGGATTTAGGAGTGAATTTAAAGAAGGGTCTGATTGCAGGCAGGTCCCTTGCATTTGCATGCTGCTTTTGTTAGTAATGTTATCGATCTGGTGAAATCCTTTCGATTTTGAATAGCAGAGAATATTTCTGAAATTTTCTATTTATGCTCTCTGGAATTATAGTGCTTTTCTGAAATCCGGATGTATTTTAGAAAAAGACATTATTTTCTTTCCTTCCCACCTCTGAGAGCTACATGTTTCTTAGTCTGATAATTATACGTTTGCTTCAAACAAAGGCTGCAATTCGTTGTTATTTTTGTGGGTTCGTTGGTTTGTTTGGGGGTTTTGTGGGGTTTTGAGGTATTTTTTTTTCCTTTGTTTTGCTTTATTTTTTCCCTTTTGTTTTGTTGGGTTGGGTTGGTTGGTTTTTTATTTCGGGTTTGGAGGGTGTTGTTTATTTTGGTTTTGATTTTGTTTTGCCATCAGAGTGTTGTTAGTTTTAATCAAAAATCTCGTTTTGTGTGCCAGGGACAAACAGGGGGCGAGGGAGTTGGAGGGTGGGAGTTTTAACCCTCGGGGGAGTGGAAGTGGTCCGAGACCTCTCATCCAGCCCCTGGAGAAGGGCTCTCATCCGTCTCAGCTTTCCAGCTCCTGATTTTTCAATCTGGTTGTCCCGAGCTGAGAACAGGCTACGCAGAGGCGGGCTGGGCTGCTGCCCGCCCAGGGCGGTCCAGGAGGATTTCCAGAGGATAATGGGGTAATGCAAACTGGCAGGGAGAAGTTAATGGGATATCGGAGCAGAAGCAACCAGGGTAAAGGTAGAGGAAGGGAGCTTGCACTGGCTCTCATGAGGAAGGACTGGTGAAAAGCAGTGAGGAGCAGAGTGGAAACCTCTGGAGGATTCAGCCAAGGACTGGGCTGCAGGGGAGGATTATTTGCTCGTGGAGATTCAAAAGTCTAAAGACCAGCAACTGGAGAAGGACTCAGCACCTCTCCAGTCGGGGTACTGAGGGGATGGTGCTTTATCTAAGTGTGACTAACAAAGGGTTAAGAAACCTCTGGGTGCAAGAGGAGGAGGAAGGTGGTTTTAAGCCAGGCCAGGGGTGGGTGCACTTTCCTGTTAGAAGAGGGGTGAGGGATAGGGACTGGGACATCTGTATCCTCAGGAGGAGCAGCAGGGTCTGAGATGTAAGAGCAGCTACCAGCACTGCTGATTGCAGGTGCTTGCTGCTGGTGAGGGACTGTCTCCAGAGGGAAGTCCCTAAAGGGAAAGTGATTTGTAACTGTTTAAAGGATGTCTTCTGCCATTTTCTGGTTCTCCTTTCACCCTGGCACCGGACCTTTTGTGCACAGAAACACAGGAAATGAGGGAAAAGCTATGTGTTAGTAGGTTACCCAGGTTTCTATAGCTTCTCTGTCCATTTCTCTGACTCCTCATCATCTTTGCTTCTTTTTCTTATGTTTTTTGATTAAAGAGTTTTACTCCCCTCAGGACAATCTTCACATCCTACCAACTGGAGGAGCTGGAAAAGGCCTTCAATGAGGCCCACTATCCTGATGTATATGCTAGAGAGATGTTGGCCATGAAAACAGAGTTGCCAGAAGACAGGATACAGGTAATCATATATTTTGGAACCCCTTATCCTGTCCCTCTTAGTCGCATTTTTCATTCCTGCCTGAAGAAAAGGTGGTAGTCTAAGAAGGTATAGGTATTGCACGGAATAAACCTCCCCAGACCGTCCACTGCTCTTGTTGAGTAGACAACCAGATCAGCGGTTTCTGGTAGATTTGTGTTTGGTGTTTGTAAATGTGTGCTGTATGTGTTGTGTTGAGCCCAGTGATTCAGGGTGTGCATAACAGAGGGAATCTCAAATCATTGAAGGGGCACTGATATACAAGGTAAGACTGCAGCGTTTTGAGGTCTTGGTGGTATAGGCAAGAAGAGAGCCTCCTGGAGACTGGGTCTGTGTGCGATGGAAAGAGCTCACCTCTGCTCCTTTGGCACGGGAGGATGCACAGGGATGTTGTAGGCAGCTAGTTCCACTGTGGATAGGACCACGATGTGGGAATGATGGGTGAGACCCAGTGAGGTGTTTCCACCATCTCTGCACTTTTATGGCATTTGCCTCCTCAAGTGAAGTTTCCCTGGAAGTTTCTGGGGACAATCTCTTATTAATGTCTTTTAATGTTTGATGTTTAATTGCATGCCAGTCCTGCCATGCCGCCATGCCGAGGCAGAACGAGGCTGTGTGGAGTATTGCTGCTCTGTGGTGGATCTCCAGTGGTGAGGAGCAGCCTGAGCTGCAGGGCTGTGCCAGCCTTTGGCGAGCATGGCAGACAGTGTACAAGTAATCCTTACAGCCCAAAAAGCCAGAGAAGACTTAAAACTGCTGTGTACAGCATGGGATGCACAGTGTGCTTGCACAGACCAAACATGATGTTCATAAGGATGGACTCCAGCAGCTTCTGCTTCCTCCCTCCTCCCCATGTCCCGCTCCTGCCAGCTTGTTGCACAAGGCACAGGACTGTAATGACCAAGCCTTGAACCCACTTTTGCTGGTGCAGCTGATGTTTTTTGGCTGCCTGGGGGTTAAACTGGCCCGATTCCCTGCACAGTGGCAGTGGCTGCCTTTGTGGCTGGTGAATAGCAGTTTTGACAAGAGGCATTGGCCTGAGTGCCACGTGGTGTTGGGAGGGTCTGGTTTTCCTGGTTCCTCCTTCTGCTCAGTCCCTCATGCATGCCCAGCACCTGCTGATCTGTTTCTTCAGCCTGTGCTCTTTGCTAAAAAGACAGCCCAGCAGGCTGCTCCATGGATTTGGAGGGTAGCTCAGAGGGCACTTAGCAAGGTAACATTGATGCTGTGAGGTGCTGAGGCATGACCCTGTGCAGGGACAGGGAGATCCTCCCAAACAAAAGTGCGGCCCTTTTCCCCTCAGTCCTGATCCACACCCCCATCACCCTCATTCTTGTGCTCAATCTAGAGTGACATTTTTATAAAAGCAAGTTGTGCTTCTTATCCCGTTGGGCTGACAGAACTCCTGTTGACATAACAGCTTGTAGATAACCTGCATGCTGACAGGATTTCCACCAGTCTTCAGAGGTAATGGCCCATCATCTGAATGCATCTGATGCATTAGGATTTTGCTCTGAGCAACAGACCCTGATGCTCTGCCTCTAGACAGAGTGAGCTGGATGGAGGTTCACTTCTCTATATGTGACCCTATAGAATATAAAGTCATGAGGGGAAAGACCTGTTGAGAGTTTAGTGTTGCTTGCACACACTATCTGATGCTGGGCTAGGAAAAAGATCCTTTGACTTCACATAAAGTGCTTTTTCAAGGAAGAGGTTCATCTAGTGGCACAGAATATATTGAACTGCAGAGGCACCACTTCTCTGACCAGAGCTGAGGTGAGGCAGAGGGAAATGTTATGGCAGGCAGTGTGGAGCTGGACACTGCATCTATACTGCTTCAGCATCAAGAGCATCCTTCCAGTGCTCTGACTCAGAGTTTCATCTGGTTGGGAAGTGAAATAGTGGCTAATACATCTTAGCTAGGCAGCATGTCTTTCTGCAGCTGGCTAGTGAACAACTGCCCACTGCCTACTTCTTGTACTACAGAGTTTTTAAACATAGGAGTGCTCCTTACTGTGACCTCTTTGCCCTAGAGATCAGGTTAGACTTGAACAGCAGAAGCACCCTGTTCTGTGGCTGTTCTGAACATCAGGTACTGCTAAAGGCACATGTATTCCAGGAAGGAGTGCTTGTGAGTAACACTTTTGCTCACCATGAAAGGGAAAATCATGAGAAACGGGAATTTCTGTGGCATGTGTTGTGTGAGAGCGCAAGCACCCTGCCAGGGTGAGCATCAGGGCCACATAGGAGTCCCAAGCACCACTGATCTTTCCAATGGGTCAGCACTTGACTGCCCCTTACCACATATTCTATGAAGCTTTTCTGTCTGTCACAAGCCATGACAAGATGATTCCCAACCTTGGTCATGCTAGTTGATATTTCAGCTCATGTTCCTTTTCAACTTTAGCCCCTTTTTTATCAGTCTAATTCTTTCCCCCTTGTTATGATGTTCACACTCTCTAAATAAATCTAAGCTATTCCTTCTCCTGGCTGTCACTTTTGGTTTTCATCATCACTTAAGCAAGCTGTGAAGATCTTTTCTTAAATCATTTTTCATAAATCACACACTAGTCTCTTAATCATGTGGTTGTTCTTCTACGAAGCCCATCTTGCCTGTCAATCTTCCTGGAGATAAGGGACCACATGCCTACAGCTGCACACTGCGTGTGTTCACACGAGCTCAGCTGGACTTCTGAGCCTTTGCAGAAACAGCCTCAGATAGCACTGGTCTACTTGCATCCATATCTATTTATTTCTATTTATCTAATTCACTCTCTTCAAGCTTTTTTTAGACAGATTTTTATTTTTTATCCTCAGGATTTTCCCGTTAGTGTTCTGGGTTTCATATGGTATTTTATTAACTTTAACTAACAAGCATAATAATGTCCCCACCAGCTCCAACAATTGTGAGAAGTAGATGCTGGAGATGAGCATGAAAGCAGCTCTCAAGTGATACTTATTGAGTACTTTGACAGCTTCCTGGGATTCTGAACTTCTGTAAATATCGTAATGTCCTGAAGTAAGAAGTTCTACAGCAGAACTGCATGTATTAAGTAAATCTTGCTTTGAATCTGTTAACATCACTTAATGTCCCTTGGAGGAGACAGGTGACAATGAATCTGTATTCCCTTCTTCATAATATTTATAATTTCATGTCATAGTTTTTTGTTCTTTTCCTTGCATAAGTTTCTAACTGCTCAAGGGAGCTCTGTGTCTTTGCATTTTCATTGTGGCTTGCAGTTCCTCCCATCTTTGGACTGTTCTCTCCCTTTTGTACGTCATTAATGAAAGTGCTTTCTAAGATTGTTGTGAGCATCGCATGGTGTGGACTTGCACAGCATTTCATGTGGGTTCCCACTGGATCCACACCTAAGACTGATATTTACCCTTTATTTTCATTCATGGAATTATTTCTCAGGAGGTAGTAGTCAAAGAGAAAGTAAATCACCTATGAAATTTGACATGAAAGTGAAATTCAAAGAGTAGAATTGAGAGAATGGTACATAGGAACTGCTTGTATTAAAACCTCCAGCAGAATACTACAAATAGCCATCAGGGGCCAAGAAAGTTATTGGTTTGAGAGAACACTGAATGCAGGAAAAAAATATTCAAATCCTCCATTTAAAGAGAAGATGAAAGTCTTTTTTTTCAAGGCAGCACTGTTTCACATTGCATGCATCTTCCTCCCATATTGAGTTGGCTGCTCCTGCAAGGAACATGAGCATCCTCCTGTTGGGCAATGTGGGCAAAGAATTTAATTTTCCTAGTGAGACACTTTATACAGGTCAGACCAGATGTCACTGTGGCCATTTTACAAGATACTTGAAAAGACTACATTAATCAAAGTATTCAAAAGAATGTTCAGAAGAGTTAAGTGCTGCTACTAGAATAAACCCATGCTGTAAAATCCAGGTGAGGTAAGTAGATTCTCAGGGGGAAGTATCTATCCTTAATAGACAATGGGAGATATTCAAAATGGCCTCAGGCTGACAAGTAGTCTGACACCTGACTTAAATCAGTTTGTTTCTCATAATAGATACTTTTCAGTGTAATGTGTAGATCTTTGAGAAGTTATCCCTGTTTAACTTATTATTATGTGACCATTCCAAACTTTAAACACTAGTATCTACAATATTAAGGTTCGGTAACAGTTTGATTTGGGATTATTAAAATTACTGTGTGTGTTTTTCATTACAGTATGTATCCTACTGATCAAACAAATCAATCAGTTCAGTACTTCCGAAAACTAAGATCCATTGTAGAAACACTAGATTCAACTTTTAAATGAACTAATCAATTAAAAAATAGAATAAAAGTGCTAAAAATGGTTAGTTCTTGTTAAATGATTGTATTATAATTACACAAATGAAGAATTTTGGGACAAATAAAATTGCTTATATAAGGAAAAGGAACCCCAAGGAGACACTGTTGTCATGTGTGAGTAGAGGCTGCCTATGTACCCAGCAAGCTTTGTCAGCTGAATCTGTGCCCAGAATGGCCACCATGAGATTTCTTAGTGCTGCAGAAAGCAGGGGTGGTGTTGGTCTTTCTAAGCTTATGCTTGCCACTATTACTCTTAGTAAGTGAGAACCTGTCTATTTGTGCTAAAACTTTGGGTGGCTTAGAAGAGGGAAAGGCCAGCATGAGGCACAGTGCCAGTGGGTTCCCACCTCTCTCTCTGTACAGCACTTTCATGGAGATCTTGTAGCTGGAGGGAAATTACCAGAGTGATTAGGGTGGTTTGAGGTAGATTATCAAGGCAATGGAGGAGCTGAGAGTGTTGCTGCTGTATAAGCCAGCCATTTCAGTATCTTAATTTTTTTTAAGAACCCTACAAGCCCTGCAAGAAGTTAATCATGAAACAGAACTGAGCAGCTAGTGCTGGCTACCTTTGCCAATAATTCTTGAGCACTGGGGCAAGCTACGGCAGTGTGGTACCAGATAAGTGTCATTAACTTCCCTTATGCTTTTAGAAATGTAGGAAGTGTACAAGTGAGAGTAATAGAACTAATCAAATTCACTGGCTTGGTGAGAATATTATTATGAGTGTTTCTCATGGCGTATGGTGCATCTCTGCCTCCATGTCTTTAATTGGTATGTGAGGAGTTCGTCCACTTTGCTGCCTCTTCAATAACACGCTTGTTTAGTTGATCTAAATTCATATTCATTTCCATTTTTCAATTAAGAGTTGTTTAATTTGGCCCTTTCTGTAATGGATTGTTTTCATTACCCTTTATTTATGGCCCGTTTTCAGTCCATGTGCTAGAACTTCGTTTACAAGTTAATTACCAGAGTTTCAAACAGAGGGGCTGGGTGATGAGCAAGAGCAGGGGCCCAGGCAAGCCTTCCCAAAGAGACTACTGTCTGAAAAATTTTACACCACATGCCTTTGGACAGAGGAAGAAAATGTGGCAGGAGATAGGAGGGAAGATGGAGGTCTGGGAACATCTCTTCAACTTACTGTGAAGTGGGGACTCTCCTGCTTGTTGCTAGACCACGCAAGTTACCTGCCCTGCCTGTGGGATTATCCTGCTACACACAGCTGGGGCTGTAGGTGCCCTTTAAAAAGTGGAGTTTAGTGCAGAGATGGAGGTATAGAGTTACAAATGTCTTGTATACCCAGGTACCACTTTATCCCGGTGTTCAGTTCACTTTAGACACTGATAATTTTCTAAATGGGACAGAAAACCACACAAAACCAAACTTGCCTGTCCTTGCCTTATGTTCTGTTCCTTGCAAGATGTTTATGGCTGTCGCAGCATAAGGCACACTGCGGTTTTGGTGTGCTCCTCCACAGTATCGGGAGGGAAACGGGGCTTTGCAGTGACGGGTCCTTCCTTGTCCTCCCCAGGGTTTAGAGAAATGATCACTGAGGGTCAGATAACTTCAAGTGTTAGGACAGTTAAGCTCCCTGTGAGAGGGAAGAAAGGTAGGCAACTAAATATGGCATAGCCTTGTTCCTGTGAAGTGCCTTGGCAAGGATTTTCCCTGTTGTGGCTAGGACAGTGAGGAATGGCTCTGCAGGCTACATGCCAGGATCTGACAACTCAGACTGGCTTCCTGAGGTGCTGGGGTGTAAACCTCCAGCCCTGAATGAAGGCTGGCATATGGATGATGTCCACAACCAGGCAAGAAAGACCCTCCTGACTGCTTTTCCCCCAGGGTCTGGTCAGCCTTGGGTGGGAGTTGATGAGGAGATCATCACCAGGCACCCCCACCTTATATAACTTGGGTGTGGGACAAAAAGCCACCTCTATAAGAGCTGACTGCTTGCAGTGGGGTTGGGAGGTTTGCTTATATGGTGGATGTGTTGTGTGGGGGGTTTGGTTGTGAGAAAGGCTTCCTGATGGTGCATAGCAAGTGGAGTTCCCAGGGTGATAGGGAGAAAGATGAGTCCCTACTGCATAATTGGACTCATGGCCTGGCTACTTTCATCTTCCATAGCTTGGATCCTTGGCCAGCTTGCTCCCTTCTCCATATCCTATGCAGTGAGTGTATTAACTTATTCCTTCCTCTGGTGGTACAGCACCTTGGATTGCTTATGATTTAAGAGCAGAGGGAGGAATTTGGCTGTTAGTCTGTGTGTTAATGATAATATCTTTTTATATTGGGCAAGTGGTCAGCAGAAGTCTTCCCTGCATTTATCCCCCTGTTTTCTTAACACTGATAGTTTAATGGTAACACTCAGTGTTACTTAGAGTTAGTCTAGGCACTGTGACTCTTTGATCACTTAAGCTTTTCTAGAAATGCTACCCTAAGTCTGTGTTGCATTCACTCCTTGTTTTAATGATGGGCTGTCTTTTCTTTGATGCCACAGCAGTTTTCCACAAGTGCTTTTTAACAGTCCAACAAGTTCAATAGTTAATTCCCCTCCAGGCTTACGATGCCTGGCAGAGGGACCAGGTGATGGTTGTGTGTTCAGGTTTTCCTTTAATGACCCTTTATCATAAAGTTTTCCTCCTTTCCTGAATTTGAATAGAGATTTTTCTAACAGTTCAATAATGCAGGCAATTTAGAGACACAGTTAATTTACCCTCTCCTTTTTTTCTTAATGGATCTATTTTTCTCTGTACTGTTTATTGTTTATCCTGATAGTTCTCAACCAGTTCTTCTTATTCTTCTGTCAGCACATACACAAACATCCTCTGCCTTTTCACTGTCCTTCTTTGTGGGTGTTCTGTGCACAGGCCTGTGCAGAAATATAAAATACTACTACCATCCACTTCATGCCCCAAGCTGTTGAGAAGTCTAGCCCTCAACAGAAACATAGATGACCCTGATCTCCTTACATGCAAGGCTGGTAGGTCCTTCTGTGGAGTAGAAAAGAAAAACCTGAGCTGGAAACCAAGCTGTTGTTCCAGTATCTTACAGCAAAGGTGGCTTCCAGAGACTGCCTTCATCAGAGGCTGCGAGAAAGCCTTAAGCACTCTTGTGTCTATTCTGAGCAGTGCTGCCCCAGGAGCAGCAAAAGATGTCCAGCGTAGGAGCTGCCTGGTGTGAGAAGCACAAGTTTTCTCCCTTCCTACTTTCTGTTTCAGCAGGTTTCTGCTAAGGTCCTGTCTCTGAGCAAAGCCAGAGATGAAACTTTGACTGGCAGTCATCGGAGCTTTCAGCTGCAACTTTCTCTACAAATTCATAGCAAGGGAATGTAAGTGAAGCATTGCTTATACCTGGTCACCTTTCTGTGACTTATAAAAAGGCCCATGGCATGCATGTTACACATTCACAAACATGGGGATTATGTCCCCTCCATGGTCTAGAAGTAACCTACTGACTGACTCCTGCCTGTCTGTTGGAGCTGACCTGCTACAGTGTGGATAAGCAGTGTCACTTTGCCAGGCTGGGTTAGCCCATACTTGTGTTGTTCAGCCAGACCAGTGCAGCCAGGCTGCCCACCCAGGACTCTGGGGAGATTGGGCTCACCTGCAGCTGCAGGGTCCACAGGTATGCCACTGAGGAAAATACCTTTTGATCTGCACTACCCTTTCCTCTCTAAGGGCACTGCTTGGCTCACCCAGATGGAGGCTGAACTGTGAGTGTTGTTGGGGGAAAAAAAGCCTTGGAAGGATCTAGCCAACACATCCCTGTAAATGCACAATGATGAGTATCTGTGCTGGTCACTGCTCTCAGCCAGGTGTGCCAATGGTGTATGTTCCAAGATAACTCGTTTTATGTCCATCAGCTGTTTCTGATATATCTAGGTCTCTTCATATCTTTGGTTTCACTGCCATCCTTCCAACTCGGAGTCCCTTGTGACTGCCACTACAGCACCCCACCAACTATTAAATGATTGGATCAACTTGTAGAGCTTATATGATGGCTATGACTGAGATCAAAGCTTCAGAGGCTAAATGACAATAAGGGACAGTCACTGACTGGAAGATCTTATCTTGGATGAGCAAGCATGGGGGATACCTAGGAACATCCTGGTGAGCTTGGATGTGCTGCCCTGGTGCCTCTGAGGAAGGCTGGCATCCCAAGTTCTGATCTTGATGCCTGTTGAAAGGCATCATGAAGGGGTTATGATCTCTCTTCTCTGACTGCCCAGGCTTGCTCTGCTCTAAAATGAAGGTGGTAATGTGGCGCGTCACTCCCTGTTCAGAGTGCATCGCATAGAGAGATTTACGAAGACCTATGCTAAGGCTTCCTCTCTGCCAGCAGACCTGCAGAGCAGTGTTATTGGGGGAGTAGGAGGAAAAATGAAATTATACAGGCAGGATAGCAGCTTGGTTAATGGAGCCAGGCACTGTGAGCACCCAAAGGATAGATGTGCCATATCACCTTTTGTGACAATGACAGTTGTCTCCCTGGGTTTGTGTGGACTGGGATGATGGATGCACTCTTGCCAGCTTTCCTGTGACTATCATGCACCCACAACCCTGGTGTTTTTTTCTGTTTTTCAATCAGCATGTTAGTAAAAGAGGAATTTGGATGTTTATCTGCCATGTCCTGGCACCTGGGGGTCTATATGCAGCAGTAGCTCCAAAGAAGCTGCTGGTCAGTTGTCATCATGGTCTGCCCCTGAAGAAGTCAATGTCTCTGGGATGCATCTACTGAGCAGATGTGTTGTGCTGATTGAGGGTGTGCTGAGCCACTGATCTCACTATCCCTACCATGCACATTGTGTGCACACTTGTTTTTCTTTGGGACAGATGCATCCTTGCATCTGATGAAGTCCTGCACTTATTAAAGATTACAACAGGTGAGAAAGCATGTTGCCACATGAGATGGCAAGGTCAGGTCAAAACCCCAGATTTGCCGAAGGGGTGCAGTTTAAGGTATGTTGCCTGGTCAAGAGGGATTTTACAGCTTTGGCTGCGTAAGTCAGATAAACTGCAACAAGTAGCTATACTTAGCCAGGTAGTGGAGAGGGATGAGCACTGTCTCACAGCTCATCTCGGTACGTCTAGCTGGACCTGTTAGTCAAGCGGGTCAAACAAATCTCCCAGCTGTTACCAGGAAGGGCTCTTGCCACACTGTGTACAGGAATTGTTCTTTCTAATGTGAGCTCAGAAAGCTTTCCCAGTGTTCAGTAAAAGGAGGGATGATGAGTCCTGCCATCAGCCATGCAGCCCATGTACAACATTTACTGCTCACATTTAACTTCATACCCACTTTACGCTAGCCATAGAAAGTGATATCACCATAAACAGTGCCAATAACTTTAACATTACATTTGTAAAGAATGCAATAAACCATTTCCTGGCTTACATGAGTGGTGCAGTCTCTACCAGCAGCCTGGGGACAGCAAGTTTTCCTGGAGTGACTGCTACAGGGGAAGGATTTGGGGAAGCCCCAGGACCCAGTCAGACCTTACACTCTAGTGGCAATTCATTATAAAGCCCCAGGGCCCATGAGTATGGATGGGGACATGCTCCAAGGAAGATATCAGGCTGGGTTTTTTTTCAGTGCTCACATCCTCTGACTGAACCCGGCCAGAGCCACTCATCCTGTTTTTCTAGTTCAGGAGAGAAGAAATCAGGCAGGCAGAGGTGTAATGAGTTTGCAAGAAGAAACAGAGCTTCCCTGTGCCAATGCTTTGTTGTGATACAGTGAGGTGACAGGAACAGTCCAGAGCAGAGCGGTGAGGAAAGTGACATAAGCAACTACAGGGTGCTGAGGTAGATGTCTGGGTGTATTCCAAGGCAATAAATGCCACAGAGGGAGGAGAGCTGGTGGGTGAACGTGAGATTCTGCGGGTTGGGCCCAAGCTGGCTGGATCCCTGGGAGAAGTGTAGTGCTGGATGGACCTGAGTGTGTTGGGTCAGAAAGCTATCAGCACCATCACATCATATGGGATTGTGACAGTGAAATGTAACCCAAGGCAATGTCATGGGAGAAGTCCAGAAAGCTCCCAGGCTGCCTGGCTGGGCAGGACAGGGTTTCTCCACTGTGTCCTTGTTTGATGAGCTCAGTATCAGAAACGGCTTCTTTGCAGGGACTGTACAGAGTGACAGTTCAGCTCCTGGACAGTGAACTTTTGCACCAAAGGAATTGTCAGAGAGCAAAGAGGATGTGCCTGCTAGTCCCTGGGCAAGGGAGATGGTCTCAGCATTGCTGCTGGGGGGGGACTTGGGATTTTGTCCCTTGCCTTAGTTACTGGTTAGCCAACAGCCATGGGCAGCGACTCCCTGCGGTCTGGCAAAGGCTTGCGCTGGTGGAACGAGCGCTGTGTGTCCGGGTGTCTGTGCGCCCTTCTGTGTGGACGTGGATTTGCTTGTGGCCATCTAGTGGCCATTTCAGCATGTGCTGCTTTGGGCTGGGACCATCTTGTGCTCCACACAGCTTGGTACTTCAAACACCTCTGTTGAAATGCTCTGTCAAAGGCAGTGTGTGAGATCTGGTACAGTAAAAATTACCCAGTATCTACCCTAGAAATTTCCTTAAAAAGCTGAGGAATGCTTCAGCATGGAAAATAACTTTTTTTTTTTAATTAGAAAGGCAAAAAGGGCCATCACCAATTCTCCCGTGTGCCACAGCTCGGAAAGCAGCAGCCAAGACAATGAGTGTAACCGGTGAAAATGTTAGGTTGAAACAATGCAGAAACAATACACGGTAACACTCTAGATGCCTTAAAATGCCCCATTGCTAATTCAGATTCCTGGCTCCTGGCCAGCCTCAGGGAGAGTTCTCTCTTTAGCAGACAATGTTTCAGGAGCTGATTAGGTAAACAAACTAATATGATGAATGGAGATAACAAGGACACATTGAGTTTCACATCCCTTTGCAAAATGAGAGATTCCTCCTACTACAATTTGCTCTTCTGCATCATCAATAATCCAAAGAAGTGTCAGTCATCATTTGTGATTCAGAGGAGGAAACTGGCAAGAATAACCTTGCCAGTCTGGACTTAGAAATGCTGCAACCCTGCAGTCGAGCACAGAGTGCTTCAGCTTTTACTGCTTTGGACAGTGGGCACTGAGGATGAGAAACAGATGATGCTGAAGGTTAGAAACATCCCCATTTTTAAGGCTTTGCAATACCACTGATTTTGGTATGGGGGCCTCAGAAGAACAAGCATCTGGAGCAAGAATCTAGGAGATGACACTGAAGGTGCTGTTGTTTGCTGCTGTCTTGCTCCATAGGCTGTGGCTGCTCTTGGAGAAGACTGTCAGTGTGATGTGCCCAGTGGGTTAGAGAACGTGATGCTCAGCTCTGACCAGATGATAGGGTTTGAGTTGAGGGGCAGACCCTCTCTGAGTGAGGTGTTGTGCTACCCCCCTCTGTTTGCCTGCTTCATACTTAGAGCAGTTTGCTGTTGTAGCTTTTCTATGCCTAGAGGACCAAAGCCCAGGGATATGGAGGAGCCTGCAGGTTCTGCAGGGTGTGCAGGCATACCCAGTTTGCAGCATGCAGTGAGCAATTTCTTATCCTGCTGCTGGTGCACAGAGGGTGTCTGGCAGCCCTGTCAGATGTACAGTTGGCTGCTGCCCCCAGCTTGGCCATGGCAGGTGACCACCCCAGGTCCAGCCCTTGGTGTATGAAGAGCTGCACTTATGGCACCTCAGGAAAAGCCCAGGAGAGGGCTTTGGACTGCTAAACAGCAAGCATGGGCTGAACTTAGATGCTAACACATCCGGTGGATAGCAAGACAAACCTGTCCTATTTACTCAGTGGCCCATTTTTTGAGAATACGATTCATGGGACAAGCTTCCCGTGTTTCACAGAGGGTGCACATGTGGTAATAAAAAGCTGTAAATCATCTTAAGATGTAGCATACTTGTCCAAAAGACACCTCTGAGCATCAGATTGTCATAGCTTTGCACGAATGCCTGACATGATTCAGTCTAAAATTAATCAGTGGGTTTTATCACTGCTTGTGAAGTATGGAAAGACAAACACAGCCTTTTCACCGTACTCTGGGCTGTGCAATGAAGAACCAGATGAGAGCAAGCGGGAAGCAAGGTGCATGGTACACAGTCATGTCAACAAAGCATTTCACAAAGCTGAGCTGATCCATATGATGGGATGGGGCAAGAGGAAATACGGACAAATCTAAACATTTCTTGAGCAGGCTGAATTTTACAGAGCCAATGGAAGTGGTAGAGTAGATATCTCCAAGCAAAGACAACAAGCAGCCTAAGAAGACACAGAATACCAAAATCACAAGTCAACGTAAGTGTAACAGTGAAACTCTCTCCAGGAAAAGTGACATGCTAATAATAAGTAACAGCATATTTGGAAGTTGTGATTGATGTACCAACACGGCCAAAAATACCTCAGAATTACTAAAACTGGCACTTAATTCAGCTCAGAATCAAGGTACAGGAAAATTCTGGAAACACATTGGGAAATTTGAAGAAGGCAGCAAGATCTCTCACAATAAAGTCGTACTGATGGAAAAATCTCGATAAAAACAAAATCCCAGGAACAGACCACAGGGAATAATTTTGCTGGTGTGAAATGGCATGAGTGCTGTCAGTGTACTCCTCAGGATGGGCTTCCGGCAGAGGTGCTGGGCTGGGGTCTGATCCCAGCAATATTGAGTACTGAGTATTGAGCACCATTGGTTTCACTTGACTTCATGCCTGAGATGAAGCCAGGGCTTTTGGTATTAAAGCAAGATGGTCAGTCCTCCTGGATTCTCTTCTAAAAATTCTGGGATTTCAAACTTTTCCTTTTCCCTAGTCAAAACCAAGATGAAATTCCCATTAAATGACAAAAGTTGGTTTGGGAAATCTCAGAATGATTTTAGCGAGGTGTTGATGTAATTTTGATTTTCCTATTTGGCTTTAAAGCATAGATTTTGCATGTCTTATGCAGCTGAAATTCAAATACAGCATTCAGAAGAAGACCATAGATAATTTTGATTACACTTCCACTGGCTGGACGCAGTTTTTCCTGTGCGATTGAATCAGCATTTTTTGATTGAAATTTTTCCACCAGCTCTAGTCAAAATTGGGCTGCCAGCTGGCAAAGCTTCTGCTGTCTCTGACATTTGCATGGTTCTGCCATGGGAAAGGGGATGCTCCAGTGCAGCAGGTTTAGTGGCAGTGGGCAGCACTGAGGCAGGCTGAGACCTGGCCAGAGAGAAGGGCAGGGGAGCATGAAGTGTGGGGGAATATGTCTGGGGCATCAAGGCAGGAGGAAGGGGAAGGGAAGAGATGGAAAAAGGATCGGTGAAGAGGCAACTGGGTAAAAGAGGACTGAGAGCTTAAAGTTTCCCACTTGATACTTAATGGAAAAAACCTGCTCCTGGCTGAGATCCCAGGTATGGCAACTGGTGGCAAAACCAGCTGTGTATAGCAGAGCCCTGTACATGGAAAGGTGTTGCTGCAGCCCAAAACCAAGGCAGATTTTCAGGCACAAGTGCATGGGTTGTGCAGGAATTTCTCCCTAAAGCCAAGGGGGAGAGAGAGAGAGAGAGAGAGAGAGAGAAGGTCTGTGGTGAGGGATGTGACTGTACTGGTTTATCCAGGGCAGAACAAGCAGGATTCCTTTCCCAGTCTGTGGGTCAAGCTGCCCCCTCGCAGCATGGAAGTGTCTAGGTGGCTGCCCTAGTCTGATGGGTGAGAAGGAACTGCAGGGATTTGGGTATCCGCTCCAGCTCTGCCCTCTGGGAGTGGAGAAGCACATGGCCTGGAGTGGGAGACCCTGTCAGTGCCCTGCTGGCTGCACCGCTGAGCCAACCCGTGTGCCAGGCAGGCAAGGAGGAGAGGGCAGAGACAGGGAGCTGTGCACTCCTGAGGGTCCTTGCTCAGGCCCCGGTAGATTCACAGCCATCTATGGTCCAGGGGTTATATATTGGCGTCTGAAAGTGTAAATCAGACTGTTTATCATGCAGAGGAGGTAACGTGATGAAGCAGCCTGGCTGTAAAATTTCTCTGACACGCACAGAGTGTCTTCTGCTGGGACAAGCTGGGATCACTGCCGCTGGGACCTCCACCTCAACCACCCTGCAGAGCTTCCTGTGGGGCCAGGCCAGCAGGGCTCCCAGGAACCACCAAGGCTGAATGTCACCAGTGCTAGCAAGCCACCCACCCACACTGCAGCTCTGTCCCCATAAGGCTTCAGTGCTGGGCAGGAAGAAGAGGCTGGCTTGCCCTGACAACTGAGAGCAGGACATCACTCTGTGGCACCAGTTTTGTGGTCCTCAAGGCAGGGCTGGGGGTCTGCCCCACTCCTCCTGTGCTCCCTACTGCAGCCTGAGCTCCCCCACCGCTATGGGTGGTGGGGACAACAGAGGGTTAAGCTGTCAGTTCTGTAATGTTAAACAGGTGTCAAAGGCACCTCCATATATCTGCAGATTGAAATCAAATTCTTTGCAGTATAAAAAGATAAATTACCCAGGCGATTCCCGCCTCATCCCACTCATCAGGCCAGCGCCAGACGGCAAGCAATTTTTTTTTTTAATGTGCTAACGACCTAATCAAGCAATCAAGTCGGAGAAGATTGCAGAGTGACCCCGAGCATCCATCTGCCAACGAGACCCCGCCATTCATTTCCATTCTGCCGTGTACTTTCCGGGAAAGGGAGGGGAAAAAATAGAAAAGAAAAAAAAAATCCTAAACAAATTAACACCCAATTTTCTGTGAGTCTAATTAGTTAAATGAGGAGGTGTTTGGGGTGTCCGTGGGGAGGGAGGGGCTGTCTCTCGGAGAGGGGCCTGGTAACTCCCTGGCATTAATTAGCGCGGGTCAATGGCGTGGTTCCCTGGGGACCAGCTGCTTTAATTTCCCGTGATATTTCAGTGCCTGAGGCCCATCGATTCAAACTGAAATTAACTTATTTTTCAATCAGGCCTGGGCTGCCCCTGGGGCTGACTCTTCCTTTGCCTCCTTCTGAATAGACCTCGAGCAATTTTTCATCTAAAGCTGATGCTTCTGCTCGGTGGGAAGGGAGGGGAGCTGGGGAGGGAGGAGGGTGAGGGAGACAAGAGGAATGGAAATCGGAGAGAGAGTGCACTAATAGATTTCTGCGAGCATCCCCCACCACATCCCCACCGTTGCTGCCTGCCTCTCTGCTTGCTGCCCCCCAGGTCACAGCTCAGAGATTATTCTGCCAATTTTCTGAGAAGATGAGGGACTTTTCAAACTGGGAATTCAGGGCGAAGCGCACAGATCAGCTTCCCCCTTCTCCCTCCCCTTCTGAGCATCCGCCCCCATCCCAGCCCTCTCTGCAGGCACCGCTGCCCACAGCCCCACGCCACAGCTCAGACACCCAGTAAATAATGAAAGAAAATCCCAGGCACAAGAGGCAAAAGCTGCTAGAAGAAGGTGCCGTGATGGCAAATTAATTGCATCCTGCAGAGAGGGATGGGCTCTGCTCTCATGGTTGGCCCTCGCTGCTGCTTCAGGGGAGGCAGGGAGAGAGAGATGGTGGTTGCTGCATGGGGAAAGAGGTTGCGGTGCTTTTGGGATGAGCACCCACGCATCTGCCTTCATCTCTCTGCAAAAGCACATGTGTGTTCCCACACAAGAGGGGACTGGCATGCCTTCTCCCCCTGACAACCCCGTGTCTGTCCTTGTCACCCGCCCCAGGTTTGGTTCCAGAACCGCCGGGCCAAATGGCGGAAGAGGGAGAAGTGCTGGGGCAGGAGCAGTGTGATGGCTGAGTACGGGCTCTACGGTGCCATGGTGCGTCACTCCATCCCGCTGCCCGAGTCCATCCTCAAGTCTGCCAAGGATGGCATCATGGAGTCCTGCGCCCCTTGGCTCCTGGGTAAGAGAGCAGCTGCCTTTGTGGGGGATGGCAGGTGGGTCAAGATGAAGTGGGGAGATGTGAGGAAGAAACCAGAGCCATGTCAAAAATATGGGTGAAGGGTGGTGGTAGGAGGTCCCCATGTCCTGCTGCCCTCCACCCCCCTGCCCGTACCAAAACAGCCCACATCAATAAGATCTGACTGCTCATCCCAAATCCCTGCTGGTCCTTGAATCCTGACCTGCAGGATATGGCTGGGGCAGCAACTTGCCCCCCCCATGGTGGGTTGTTAACTTTCAACTGCTGTGGCATGAACATCCCCCATGCCCAGTGCTGGAGCAGGGGCTCCAGCCCTTCCCCAAGGCAGAAGGTCATCCCAGCCTGACTTCCCCGGCTCTGTGATGATGTGTGGGGTGCTGGAAACCCCAACTGCACTCTTCTTGCCCCAAGTCCCAAGGGGAACAGGCTGCTTCCTCCTCCTGTTCTCAGCACCTGGAGAAGCTCCATTTCTGCCTGGTTTCAGCTGATTTTCTGTGGAGAGACAAAAGTAGTAGCTACCCTACCACACTCCTGCTCTTTGCTTCCCACTTTCTGACCTTTCAGGCTGGTTCTGTCCCAAATCCGGTGTCTGGCATCTTGACAATGGGCTGTCCTGTCTTTCTGTCTGTGTGAAACTGAGAGAAGCAGAGGGATGGGCTGTGTGAGGAGTGGGTTGATACGGGAGTAGGCAATGGGGGGCTCTCTCCCCCCAGTCTCGGTGAAGCTCAGGCAACTGTGCTGCTGTCTGAGCCCCTTGCCCCCATGTGGAGACAAGTTAGCTTTAGGCTCACAGAGAGAAACGAAGGGGAGAGTAACTCTAGACCTCTGGGGGCAGCCCCAAGGACATGGATGCTGGTGCTGGGCTGCCCCAGCAGGCAGCTGCCTTGCCTGGGCTGCCTTCATACAGGGGCCATAGCGACCGGCTCGCCGTGACTGCTGCGTGAAGCGAGGGTTTCTGCTTTTCCTTAATTCTGGCCTCTCTTTATCTTTGCTGTTTTCAGTTCAAGATGGCTTTCCCATGCCCAGGCGCTTTTCTAAACCCGAATACCAACAATTCTTTTTAGGGATGCACAAAAAGTCTCTGGAGGCAGCGGCTGAGGCGGGGAGGAAGACGGAGGTGGAGCGCCAGGCCCTGCCCAAGCTTGACAAAGGTGACAAGGAAGAGAGGGGCCCAGATCCCAAAACCACCATTTCCCAGGAGGAACTGAGAGAAAACAGCATTGCTGCCCTCAGGGCCAAAGCTCAGGAGCACAGCACCAAAGTCCTGGGGACCATCACAGCTGGGGACACCTCAGCCCAGGGCAGGAAGCCAGAGACAGGGGAGGAAGCGGCAGCAGCAGAGGATGAGAGACAGACGGAGAAGTTGAACTTGTCGCAGAAGGAGGAGAAGCTGATCTAGGGGGGGAAGAGGTGGCGGAAGCCAGACCCAACAGACACTGTGTCCTCCAGGGGCTGCGTTCCCCTCAGACTGCCAGGCCCCCCGGCCGCCCCTGCCTGGGGAGCAGGACCCTGGTCTCTGTGTTTGAGGCTGCCTGGAAGGGCTGCCCCCGCCTGGTCCCCTCAAGCGTACCCTTACCCCTTGCTCCTCCACCCCACTGGGCATTCCTCACCTGCCCAACCCTTCCTATTGGGGGACCGGGAAGTGCCCCATCATCGTCTCCACCTGAGAGGACATCGAGGCTGTGGATCCTTTTGGCCTCTCATGACCAGCTCTGGGGGTCTCTCCACCTGCAGAAGCCCCAGACCCCAACCGTCACTTTGGATCAAGTCTGTCCCCTGCCACCATGCCCCTCCTTGGTGCATGTCCCTCCCCAGTGCTGCCTGGGCCCTTTCCTCTGGCGCTCTCTCCCACCATGCCCCAGGCAGAACCACCATCTTCCCCTGGCCATCACTTCTGCCTCTGGCCCGAGCTGCAGTGGGACCAGCCCATGGCAGTGTGTGCATGAAATGGCAACTCTCTGTCCTGGGTGTTTTGCACCTTCCATTTCTCTCTCCCTGCCCGGCACTGGGGTCTGCTGGAAGGGGCTGCAGCGGCCTTAGAGTGGCTGAGCTTTTGCTTCTGTTTGGCAGGGAGAGGCAGATTTAGCCTCTGGGTGTGACAGCTTGGTCCAACCTGGCACCTCGAGGTGACCCCAGACCACATCACTGTCTCCCCACTGGCCCATTGCTGGTCACCACAGCTGGGTCTTTCTTTGCCCTAAATGCCAAAGCCCTGCATCCTGCAGGGGGACCAAATGGTGAATTTAGTTACTGAATACATTATTCCCAGCAACACAACAACATCGGCCCAATGTATTTATTGAATTAAATTTGTCCATCTCAGTCTCTGAGTGTTAAAGGGAATGACAGCCATGCACATGCATCCCGATACAGCTCGTAACATGTACATATATCTCCTAGCTGGCCCCATACGAGCACATGCAGACCCACGCAGCCAAACCCGCTCCGTGGTACCAATGCCTTCCCATCCCAGTAAGGCGTTATTTCCCCCCAAAAGCTGTAGGACAGTGACTTCCAGGCAACCCTTTCTGTCCTGCTTTCAGCTATGACTGTTTTTCTTCCGTCAAAGGTTAAGTCCCTCCATCTAGCCCCCGTTTGTCTTTGTCCCACAGTCGTTTGACGTGTTAGATGATAGCCCATGGTGTGTAAATAATGTATATACAGTGAGAAAATAATTCAGTATTGAGGTGTTTGAGATATGGAGCTGTAACAACTTCTAGTTATCCAGCATCTGTGATTTATGTGCCATTTTCTGTAAAGATATGAACAAAATTAAAACTAAACAGTATTACTGTGTGTGAGTCCAGTCACCAATGTTCAAGGAGGGTGAATTTAGCCAAAGCTGAGAGGGGGTCGGATGTCAGGCCATAGCCAGAGAGATGTGGGAGGCCCAAAGTGACCCAGAGAGAGGTCTGGCCCTTCCTCCCCATTCAGGCATGGAGAAGATGGGACATGGGTGCTGCTCTTCCTTTGCAGTGAAAGACAAAGCTGAAAGAGGTGTGCCCGTACGTGGGGTAGAAGTTAGGTGTCATGGCACACTTCAGCATCCAGAACAACCCTGGTGATTTGGGTCACCCCATATCATACACATCTTTCAGAGAAGGAACTGAGATTTGCCTGCCCTGCTAAGGAAAAACCTGATGCCTTACAGGGGAAAAAGGCTGAGGTAGAGCAGATGTGAAGTGGAAATGAGAGACTTTGCTTGTGGAAGGACAGGGCTGCTTGAGCTTAACTTTGTGGAGGGGCTGTAAGCCCACAAGACTGCATTCCCCCGAGGGGACAGAGCCCTGGGAGGTCCTAATCTAGCTCTGGGGGCAGCTTTGATACAAACCAGATGTGTGGTCTCGGATGAGTGCACCTGCCATCAAATAGTGCCTGTCTTCCATATTGGTGTCCAGCCTGCTCACCAAATGTACCAGCCCTGCAGCTCATGAGTGGTGTCACACTATGAAGAAAAAAGAGGAGATCTACTAACCCCCTTGTCTCTGCTGTTGATCCTATTAGTGTGCCTGGCTGAGAACAACCCTGCTTGCAAGGAGAGCTTTATTATGCTCTTCTCTTGTGTGCCCTAGGAAGGGAGGGGAACTTGATCAATGAAATTAAGGAAACCTACAAGCTCAGCCTTAAAAAACACTATCTATATAGGGCCCGAATGAAAGGAAAGCAGAAAAAACTGTTTGGAGGCAGGGAGGCAGTTAGCTGTGCTACACTGGGTGGTAGGAGGTCTCAGCATGAGGAGATGGGCTGCGGTGTTTTATGCAAAACCACCATGCCCTGCTCCACCATGGCCTCATGGAGTGCTCCCAGTCCACCCCGTGGTACAGACCTGTGTGAAGTGTTTGGAAGAAGGCAGAAAGCCCATCCCAGCTTGCTGGAGGGGACAGCTCTGATAGCTGACCAGCAGTGAGGTGGGATGGGATTCAGTGTCCCTCTCCTGAAGCAGCAACAGGAGAAAAACCTTCCCTGGCCCACTGGAGAGAGCATAGCATAGTGATCTGCAGGGAATGGGCCTTGCATGGACGGCACCCTAACGTTTACTGGGGAGCTGCCCTGAGCTGCCCTTATGCCTGGTGGAGGACCAAGGGGCTGCAGCCAGGAGGCTGTGGGGAGCAAGGGGATGGGAATGAGTAGAGGAAGGTGGGAAGGAGGTGGGTTGGGGCAAAGCAGAGGGGTCTGGGGATGCAGCCCAGCCTCTGGAGAGTGGGAACATGAACGGGCTGGTCAAGCCTGGCTCAGGCACCTTGGCCACTGTGAGGAGCCCAGGCACCTGCTGAAGCTGGCTCCTGTTCAAGAGCAGCCGTCAGGACTCAGATTAGCATGAAGGTTATTTTCAGTTAAATATTTCTACAGCCAACCCCTTCCCCCACCCTTAAAGGGATTGAATTTCTTTTTCCTGTAGTGCTCTGGAAGAGAGGAGAGGAACGGGGGGAAGAAGGGAGGAGGTATGCCCAGGCTCCCTGCACAGGAGAGCTGCTTTCTGTTCAGTCAGCCCAGGGCGACATAGCCCCAGCTCCCACAGGGGCCCATCTTGCCCTGACTGGGTGTCTTGGGCAGCTGTGAGGGCTCCAGGCACCCATCTCCTCGGTGAGAAGCAGGTGCCCAGCAATGATGGCCAGGCTGCTGGCCAGGGTTTGCTGCCCCAAAGCTCTTCCTCAGGCTCCCAGATGTCCCCCTGGGTCAGTGGATGCCCGAGCCTGGAGCCATGGGCCACTCACCGCCTACATGCCCGAAGCTGCGGCCTTCCCCAGACTCAAGGACCACCAAGGCTTGTACAAGGTGTCAGTGGAGCAGGGGGACATCTTCTGGGGAGCGCTAGGGAGGAGTCGGCTCACATGGATCACCCCCTTCCACTCTGTTCAGGACTGCGACCTGCACCAGGGCAGGGTCTCCTGGTTCCTGGGAGGGCAGCTGAATGTGGCAGGTAAGGAGGGAGATGGAGATGGGAGCTCACCAAGTGCCTGCGGGTGCCTCTCTGTGAAGGGCTTTGGCTCTGGGAGCAGATTGGAGGAGCACAAAGTTAAAGGGCTGGAGTGAGAGGGATTCCCCAAAAGGTCCAATTGGTCCCAGTTGCTGTAGTGTAAGGATGTGGCTGGTCCTAAAGGAACAATGAGGTCTCACTTCAGGGGCTGCAGCTGGATCAGGGTATGCTGGGAGCCAGGCTGCTGTCCTTCAGCCTCTATGGATCCCACAGCAGCTCAGCAGCTCTGTTCTGCAGGACCACAGGCACCAGCACCAAAGCCTGTGCATTCAGCAGGCAGTGTTGCTCTAGGATATCCCTGCCCAGCCAAGGCACTGAGTATCTGCAGAAAGGAAAGTACAGGAGCAATGCGCGGTACTGGAAGACCCCACAGCCGTGGGAGGCTCTTCTTCTGCAGGCTGGGGCTACTGTCTCAGGGGCTTCCCAGGGGAAGACATCGGGGCTGGTGACGCCGTGTCCTGCGTACAGTGCTGTTGGTCCAAATGGTCAGAGTATGAGGCAAACTTCTCAGAAATCAGGTCTTACACAGTCCATTTGGGCAGGAAAGCAGCAGTTATTTGCCTTTGGGATGTGAGATCCTACTGTTCCTGCTTTCTCTCCTGGAAAACTGGTCAGGAGAAAAGAGTATTATGGTATTCAAACTGGGATGCTGCATCATCCCATGACCTCAGTAGAAGGTTTAAGGAAAACAAGAGTGGAACGAGACTTCTGTGGAAACAGCAGCTGCCAGCAACATGGGAAACTTTTCTCAGAATTACAGCCAAAGCCTCAGCCTACCATGTGGCTGGAAAGCCAGGGGCTGTGCGCTCCTGTCCCTGGCTCTCTTCCATCTTGGGCAAACGCACCCTGCAATCTTCCTCTGCAGACTCTCATCCTACATTTGTTTTTTAGGAGCACCACTACTAAAAAACTGCCTTAGTCCACCCCAGCGGCAGCTGCAAGGCAGTGCTGGGTGGAGTAATTGTTGTGTTAATGTTTGCCAGGCTCTCTGAGAGCACCAGAGATGTGACCTCCAAAGGGACTTCAGGCAGTTTCTGCTCTGGACTGTATTAGGTTGCAGTGAAGGGGGAAGCCAACAGTGGGAATTTGTAGGTGTTGGAGTGGTGAGGAGTGTAATGGGTTTAGGATGGTAGCTGTGATCCGCCAGCTGGTACCCACAAAGGTTATTTTGTGGATGCACAAGGCTAATGCAGAAAAGACTCTCACACAGCCCTGACTCTGACCTGAAAACAGGATGGCCAGTGCTGGCCTTAAGGGAGTTTAGAGGTACTGAGGGCAGCTCTGGCAGTAAGACTGAGTTGTCTTTTCCAGTGAATTGTCTGGACCGACACGTCCATGTAGCCCCAGACAAAGTGGCTTTAATCTGGGAGAAGGATGAGCCAGGAGAGGAGGTGCGAGTCACATACAGGTCAGTACTTAGGAATGAGAGGTGGATGTTTGCGGCGGGCGTGAACACTGCATGGGGCTGACCTGCTGGTGTGCGTCCTGTGAGGGGATGCAGCACCCCTTCACACAGGCAGATCAACAGTATGGTGGCTGTTGGCTTGCATGGGCTGATCTGAGACTTCAGCCTACCTCCCAATTAACCCTCTGGGCCCTGCTGAGCAGGCAGATGGAAGCCCCTTGTGGCAGCACCACAATGCTTATACATAAGACCACACTGGAAAGTCACAAGTGTGCCTTCCCAGCAAGGTTCCTGGTGTCTAAACTTGCAGGTCAGTGGTCACAAGAGAGGCCAGATTCACAGGCACATGGGTGCTGGGAAGTCCCATGCTCATCTGCACGTCAGCAACGCTCATGGGTTTTGTCCCTCTGGGTGGATTGTCTGTCCAGTCCTGATAGGTTGGTCTGGGGCCTTCCAACTTACAGCTCAATTTGCTTGCTGAGTGCTACTTTTAAGACATTTAAGTCTACTTAAATCCTTCTGCACACAGAATAAGTCCCTCTGTCCTCTCTGCCTCCAGACCTCATGGGACAAACATAACCACCCACCTTGCTATGGAAATGGTGCATGGAACCCTTGCATTTTCCTTGCATGGAAAACCCTTCCATGGAATGAGTCACTGACAGCCCAAACATGGCTTCTGGGAGGGATGTTTCTCGGGAGAGGCATTGTTTTGCTCATCACTTTCCAACAGCTGTCGTTCTCACTGGTGGGCACAAGCTCTGGAGGACTTGACCTTCCCAGCTTTAGCAAAGTGCAGGGCCCTGTTTTCATGAGGGAATCTATCTAATGCCTCACACATAGCCTCCAGCCTTGCAGGATAGTATGTTGCTCAAGCTGGATGTGTTGATAAGAAATGTGTCATTGGGAAAGTCAGCTGAGCCCTATGGCTTGCTCCTCACATTGGCCAGTGAGAGTGTCAGGCTCTGTATAGAGGCCATTCTGATTTATTTCTTTTCCATAAGTAACGGCCCATGTTAGTGGCTGTCTCCTCTATTCCATCCCACTGACATTTTACAGCTCTGCCGTGGACTTCCAGCATAGGGGGTTGGGGTGTGTAGGGATGTAAGCTATGTACCCATAACTCTGAGGGCCTCCATCTTCATGCACGCAGGAAAGATCTGCAAGAAAGCCTCTAACTAATCACTTCTTTGGGCAGGGAACTGCTGGAGCTGACGTGCCGCCTGGGAAACACCTTGAAACGTCAAGGGGTGAAACGGGGTGACAGGGTGACAATCTACATGCCGCCGTGCCCGCTGGCAGTGGCCAGCATGCTGGCCTGTGCCCGCATCGGGGCCGTGCACGCCGTGGTGTTTGCCGGCTTCAGCGCGGAGGCCCTGGCAGACAGGATCCGGGATGGTAAGAGCCAGCGGGTGGCAAGGGCACGTTTCCTTTGAGGGACAGTGCTGAGCTTCTTGGTTGGGCAACTGGGGGGCGCGGGGTGGGGCTGATGGCACGGGCCTACTAAATATCTTCCAGCCCATGGGGCAGACTGGTTTTCTCCTTCATCCAAGGGCCTGAAGGGCTGGGATACAGCATCTCCTCTGAGGGGATGCAACACAGGTGGGAATGAATGGGAAACAAAGATGCAAAACTGCTTTTTTTTTGCAAAATGGGGGACGTGAGTAACGGGGGCTGGGAGACAGAGGGAGAGGTGCAGGCTTTTAGCAGAGCCCAACTGCTGTGTGACTGATGGAGAGGGGCAGAGCTGCTTGTGTGGCTCTTCTGCAGCCCAGTCGGAGACGGTGATCACAGTGAACCAGGGGCTGAGAGGCGGCAAAGTTATTGAGCTAAAGAGGACAGTGGACCAGGCTGTGAAGCAGTGCCCAGAGATCAGACGGGTTCTGGTTTCCATGAGGACTGACAGCAAGATTCCCATGACAGCCCTGGATGTACCACTGGAAGAGGTAAGAGGCTGCCCAGCACCACTGCCACTTCCCCTGGATAATGTGCTCCCTCTGGGAGCAGGAACAGGGGACGGAGAGAGGGTCCTGCCTGGCCATGACAGTTTTACTGGCTTTGACATAGTGTAGGGTCATTGTCCAGCAGCAGCATCTGGAGCTGCACACGAGTTCAGGACAGTCCCAGGAACTGTAAGGATGGGTAACTGGTGGCTCTTCCAAGAGCACCAGCCCTGTCAGGGGCAGGCAGTGAAAGCCAGGGCTCATAGCCAGGGCTCACAGCAGGGTGGACCAGGGGCTAGAAACACCCCAGAAACAGGCCGACACATTGTGAGCCCAGCCCTGGACTGTCACTGCACTGTCACACATCACTCTGCTGGCAGACCTGGCACCCTCTATGAGGGCTGCTGGCAGCTTGTGTCTGAGGAAGCTCACGAGCAGGGAGGTTGCTCAGGTGCTTGTAATTCGTGGCACACCTGATGGCCAGGCTGCCAGCATGAGGAACTGTTTCTGAAGAGGTGAGCCCCTGCCCTGCATTTCTGTTAGCTCCCTGGAGCTGTGTAGAGGTCTCCCTGTCTCTGCTCATCCCATCTGTGAGCAACTAGTAGCAGAAAGGCTTCCTGTAAGAATTCAGTGCTGGTCAGAGCAGCAGCAGTGCAAAAATAGCTGCCTCTTAGTCAGCAGGTCTGCTGTGACTGAGGAGAGTGTTTGCCAGCTCAGCAAGGGGGAAGAGAGCTCAGGCTGTGAGCGAGGGGAGCAGAGGTGGTGTAGGGGGAGCAGGGTGGCACAGTGCTCCGAGGGAGGCTTGGGGGAGAGGTGCACAAACAGGTGTAGGGACCTCACAGCAAAGCCTGTGAGACCCTGAGAGGGAACTGCTCTGCTCTCTCCTGCAGGAGATGATGAAGGAGGATGTGTGCTGTGAGCCTGCTGCCATGGACAGTGAAGACATGTTGTTCCTTCTCTACACATCAGGCAGTACTGGCAAACCCAAGGGTCTGGTTCATAGCCAAGCTGGTTACCTGCTCTTCGCTGCTCTCACGCACAAGGTAATGGACCCAGCCACAGAGTGCTCCTGAATCACCTGTCCATAGGCAGTGCAGGGAGTGGATTGCTGCCTTGTTGCACCACGGGCTTATCTCTACCCGGAGCATAGTCTCTGGGTATCAAGCCCAGTAGAGCACTTCTGCCTACAGGTGGTGGGGAAGAGGAACACATGCTCTGGAGCAGGGACTCCCAAACATGTACTCCTTTGAGCTACTGTCTTGGTTGTCTTCTTTCTTTCACTGCCTTATCCTAGTCTGAATCATTGGGTGAGATGCTCAAGCCTTGCAAGGGCAATTTTATATTACTGGGTGAGTAGGAAGAAGCCAATTTGCCGCTAAAACTTCTGGCTTGCTTTCCCAAAGTATAACTACCCCAACTCATGTGGGAGATTGAAGGCAGTGCTTCTGGGAGGGACATGTTTTAGGGTATCTGTAAAAGCTGATGAGTGCCCTCAAGACAAAGGGTTTATACCTGCAAAGTTCAGGTCATCTTTGGGAAGAGGAAAGCCTTTAGCCCATGCCTAAACAAACTCTAATAGAGCTGGATGAAATGCCACTGAGCACAGTACAGAGTTGTACTTGACTGCAGGAATGGTTGCAAGGGACGTTTCCTAAGACATTATATGGGGCCCTCTGGAAGAGGGGGTTCCTCTCTGAACAGTCCCTTAGCTTTGTTTCTGGTTCTCCCTGTGCGTGACTGAAGTCCCAGTAGTGCCTCAGGCCATGAACCCTATGAGAGAGCAGGGTCAGGGCTGGCTGGATCTTCTCTGTCAGCTGTGAGTCCTGGAGGCCAGACCTCCTGGGGTGTGCAGGGGGTGTGTAGAAGCCCTTGGTTTTCCCGTGAGCTAAGCTGTCTGTACAGCTATGCCCAGTGTGATATGTGACCCCCCCTTGAGACCATCAGAGCTAGTTTGCAAGAGCCAGGGCTGCCATCCCAGAATGGCAATGTAGGGGGTGAGCAGCTGTGGCCATATTAGCACTCGGGAGTGCTGGAAACCGTGACACAGGGCTGGCACGCTCAGATCTTTCAGCCGAATGGGCCAGACCACTGCTATCATAACTCACTGCTCAGTTAAAAAAAGACAGAGCAAGCAGGGGAAGTTTCCATTATGAGCACCCTGGAGTATTTGGGGCCCTGGAGTCCCCAGCTGGCAGCCTGCAGACAGGGAAGTGCAGGAAGAAACAGAAAGGTCCCAAACAGCAGATGCCAGAAGGTGAGAAGCGATGGGTCACAGGGAGGTTGTCCCCTGAGGAGCTTCCATGTGGCTGAGTAAAGGAAACAAAGGAGAACGCTCGAGGAAGCTGGACTTGCTGCTGCCAGTCTGACAGCACTCAGTCCTGCCCTGTACAGGGCAGGCATTGCTCCCTCACGCCCCGGCCTCGCAGCCGAGGCTCTCCCGAGGGATAAACGGGGCAGCAGGAAGAAGAGCTTGTTCTGCCCTCTGCCTGCCTGCGGGCACACAGCTGCGCTCAGCCAGCTGGGGCAGAGAGGTGCCAGCTCCTGCGGGCAAGCTGGGGCAGCTCTGGGCAGAGGTGGCCCATGGTCCCTCTGCTTGCTGCCTCAGTGCTCCTCTACTGGGCCTCTTGCTGAGCTCAGGGTTTTCCTGAGTGTTTACTGTGCGTTTGGAGCCCAGCAGTGCCCGGTGGTGGAGTCCTTCATCACATCATCCTTGTCTACAACTCCTCTCCTTCCGTGTGGTCAGTTAGGTGTGGAGGGACCATCCTCACTCTAAAAGTTCCCCTGTTGCAGTACTACTGGATACTTGGATCAGCCTTGTCTAGACACTAGCAAAAGGAAGAAAAGGCTGCAGGTCTCTCCTTTGGAAAAGAGCAAATTCGGCTGTGTGTTTGGGTTTTGTAAAGTATCTCCTCCTGTATCTTCATAAAGCACCTGACATTTTATTTTATTTTACTTTTTTGTGATAATGTTTAAAAAACTCTGCAGGAAGGTGTCCCTGTAGGGCTGGTGGGAAGAGAGAAGGATGCTATAATGTTGAGACATATAACAGGGTTGAGAGAGAGTACACTGCTCCTGGTTGTCCCCCATGCTGGGAGGGCAGGCTCAGGCTGTACCACTCACTGCCTCTCCTCTCTTGCACAGTATGTGTTTGACTATCAGGACAGAGACATCTTTGGCTGCGTGGCAGATATCGGCTGGATCACGGGGCACACCTATGTGGTCTATGGCCCCCTTTGCAATGGTGGCACCACAGTCCTTTTTGAGAGCACTCCCATCCATCCTAACCCTGGTGAGTGAGAAGGTGTCTCAGGGGAGCTGGCACGTGCCACAGACACCCTCTGAGACCCGCAGCAGGCAGGCAGATTGCTGCTTGATGCAATCCTGACACAGGCAGAGATGGTTCTGCTGTCACAGGAGCAGAATGCAGGCTGAGCCCCACAGAGCTGTGAGGGGAAGTCTTCTCCTCCAGCTAAGAAGCCACTATTGCTTCTCCAGGGGGGAATCTGTTTCTCCCTGTCCCTCCCTGCAGCAGGGAGAGTAGTAGACCTAGGTGATGTGGAGGAAAAGGGGTCGCTGCTGCTGCTGGACTGCTTAAGTCCTTCCCAGCATGGGATTAGCTTGGCTGAGAGTGCAGGCACTACTAGAGAGACCTTGCTCTCATCTACTCTCCCTCTATGTTGGTCTCAGGCTGGGAGGAGCTGTGGGGATGGTTAGCAGCCCTTCTTTCCATTCCAGGCCGCTACTGGGAAACAGTGGAGAGGTTAAAAATTAACCAGTTCTATGGGGCTCCCACTGCCCTCCGCCTGCTCCTGAGGTACGGCGATGAATGGGTGAAG
>NW_008625483.1:0-19685 GCF_000691845.1 Merops nubicus | reverse complement strand
CGCTCTTCTCTCAAAGTGCTCGGCTCAGGTAACTGCTGGTGGCACGGGCTGGAGCAGCACATCCTTGGGCATCAGGTTGTGCCTCTTCCCACAAACGCCAAGAGCAGCAGCACACGAGAAGGGAAAGGCGGGACACTGAGCTGTTTGGGGTGGCTGCACAAGCCAGCCCTGGGAAGCTTCTCTTTGACCTGATCTTTCAGCTCTCTCCCACTGTTTTTCCCCTTGCAGTGGGGGAACCCATCGACAAGGAGGCGTGGGACTGGTACTTCCGCGTGGTCGGTGAGACACGGTGCCCGGTAGTGGACACCTGGTGGCAAACCGGTGAGATGCATCCAACCCTTCCTTCCAGCGTGTGCTCTCTCAGGCTTTAGGAGAGACCTGCTGCTTTGCTGGCCAAGTGGGAATCATTGTCACCGACACGCTTGTATAAGTGATGCCGCAAGGGGCCATGGGCACCAAAACACAAAAAAGAGAAGTGGCCTTTAAAGCCAACCCAGAGGAGTTGATGTTAGAGAGCAGATCTCTGCTGAACTAAATGAGCAGGATCATCCTTCTGCAAAGAGCCTTCCCCAGCTCTCTGGCAAACCCAGCCTCAGCCTCTGTTCCAGCAGGGTGCAGCGAGGGCCAGGGCAAAGGCTGTTTGCTTTCCTCTTGTCCCTGACTTTGATGAGCATCACTGTTTCTTTTGCTTCAGAAACAGGAGGCATCTGTATCTCGCCCCGTCCTTCTGATCCTGGAGCTGAAATCCTTCCAGGCATGGCTATGAGACCCTTTTTTGGGATCAGCCCCTCCCTCCTGGATGACAAGGTACATCTATAACCTGCAGCCCAGGCACTGGCTCAGCCCACTTTCCCCCAGGCACTTGTAGTGTGTACTTACCGATGGGAACAGAGCTCTGAAAGTGTGTCTTTCCTGCTCGTCCCTGCTAGACAGCAACCTTCTTTACTGGAAAGAGACTACCAGTGAAGCTGGTGCAGAAGCTGCACCGTTTTCTAGCTTGCTTTGTCCTGACAAGATGGTCTGTGCTTGGGCTTCCTGGCACATCTTTCCAAGGTGAGGTAGCTGGGCAAGGACAGCCAGCCTCCCTGGAGGGGCCCTGCATCCCACCACAGTGGGCAGCTGCTTGCAGACATCTGCTGGGAGAGACTGAGCCTATCCCACTGGAGTTGGGAGCACAGCACCTCACAGCCTTCCCTGACATTGCCATCACAGGGTTGTTAAATAAGAAACGACTAAACATCCAAGCACCTCAGCCATGGTTACTAAAAGGTAGCTATTTTACAGGGAAATGTCCTGCTGGAAAATAACATCTCTGGAGCCCTGTGTATCTCACAAGCCTGGCCAGGTATGGCACGAACCATTTACAATGACCACAAGAGATTTCTGGAAACCTATCTGATTCCTTATCCAGGTAGGGAAAATTAATGGCAGGTCACCGCAGAGGTGTTTGGTTGTGTATGGTTGTGTCTGCCTGCTGGTTTTCTGCATGGAGGTGCGACTCGGGAGAGCTGGTACTGCAGCTTCATTCTTCCACAGACCCTCCAGAGTGTTGATGCCCATCTGCCTATGCCCTGGGAATACCTCTGCACTGCCCTAGAAATGGGTCTTTCACCCACCTTCCCCATTGGATCACATGGGTTTAGGCAGTGGATTTGTCTTCTGCTCCCAGTCCTCTGAAGCACAGAGACACCTCATGGTGCATCTCTTGCAAACCCTGTCAGCTTCTGTCACTTGCTCAGAGGCACCGAGCAAGCCCAGGAGTGCGTGTCTAGATGTGAAGCAAAGGGGAGAAGCGGCAGGACCAGAGGCACCGGCACTGGCTCAAAGTGCTCCCAGCTTGTGATAAGGCAGCCTGGGCACCAGCCAGCACACTGCAGAATGGGGGGAGGAGCCTGATGACAGAGTAGGTGCCAACAGAGGTAGAGGACTAACAAGGAAGGTTCCAACAACCGCTCACCCAGAGCAGCCGAGGAAGGGGCGGAGTGCATGAACCCTGGTGCCAACAGAGAGAAGGAGGGAGGTGAGAGTGGAGCTGGAAGCAGCTCACATGTTCACTGCAACAAGCGACCATGGCATGGTTCTGGACACCACAGGGTTCTTCTTCACTGGGGACGGCGTGTATCGTACCAGTGAGGGCTACTACCAGCTGACAGGACGGCTGGATGACATCATTAACATCAGCGGACATCGGCTGGGCACCGCAGAGGTGGAGGACATTGTGGTAAGAGCTGTGGGTGGGAGGTAAAGCCATGTGAGGGGACAGTGAAGGCACGCTGGTGGCATTCAGGGAAGCCTCTTTGAACCACCTGGACAGAAAGACACTGCTGCTGTAGCAGCTGGGAACAGTGTTGGGGACAGAGCCTGCCTGTGGGAACGATTTCCCACCTTCTCCCACTCTGGTTCTCAAGGGAGGGACAAAGCTGGTAAGGCCGATGCTGTAAGCAGGTGAATTCCAAAGCAGCAGCTGGGCATGTTAAGGAGGAGCATCGTGGGCCAGTAAAAATTGAAAGACCTAGAGGGGCAACCTGAAGGCACAGAACAAGGTCTAGAAGGTGCAAGCCTAAAGCAACCAGGCTTAGGAGGGAAGACTTGTTTGTAGACAGACCTCATGAGGCAAGGAGGACAAGGGCAGAGGCCATCTGAGGCCCTTCCTTATCTTTCCACATAACTGTGAGCTGCAGCAGTCAAGCTGGGTCAGGGCAGCTCCCAGGTGGCAGCCAGCCCACCAGAAGCACTGAGACGAACCCCAGCCCCATTCTCTTCCAGAATCACCACGTGGCAGTGGCAGAGTCTGCTGTCATTGGCTACCCACACGAGATCAAAGGAGAAGGTAAGACGCTTTCCTGCCCCTGAAACGTCTCTCCCAGGCCTATTGTGCTGCAGTGGCAAGTGGTGCTGTCATACTGACCCTTGGTGCCAACACTGTGCCAATGCCATGCAGCATGTTAGTGGGGATCTCAGCACAGCCACCACAACCTTCATGTGAGGCCAGCTGGGCTTTGCATAGGGTGGCAGCAGCAGCACCATGGCCAAAAGCACCTACAGCTCTGGCTACAGAGCATCCTGCACATGGTGCTCAGTAACCTGGTGGTCCTTCTGCCAGGAGCCTATGCATTTGTTGTGCTGAAGAAGGACAGTGGCTACACGCAGGAGACCCTTGCTGTTGAGCTACGGGAGCTGATCTCAAAGAAGATCGCCAAGTACGCGGCTCCAGAGTACGTTCAGGTAACACGGGCAGGCTGGCCCAACGCCCGCTTCGGCAGCCTGGCCAGCCCCTTTCCCCCAGCCTTAGCTCTGCTCCTCCCACCACAGGTCACACGCCGGCTGCCCAAGACACGCTCGGGGAAGATCATGCGCCGGCTGCTAAAGAAAATCGCGGCAGGCAAGGCCAGCGAGCTCGGGGACCTCACCACCCTGGATGACCATGAAGCCGTGCAGCAGATCATAGAGGGATGGAAGCGCCTAGTGGAGGGGCAGAAGAGCTGCTAGTTTGGCTCTGCTGGGAGCCACCTCCTGCTCCTCCACTGCAGAACTGGGGCCATGTCCAGAAATGTCACTAAGCAACTGGTGGGCAGTAAGGGCTCAGAAACTGTACCTCCACTGCAGTGTCAGAGTGACCTCTCTGCAGCAGAGACCCTCAGAACCTCTGTCTCCACACACCTATGGGAGGCAGGGGAGAGAACATGAGTCATCATAGGCAGAACAGTAAGAGGAGGCGAGTTCTGTTTCCTCCCTCAAAAGTAGAGGGACAGAAGTCCTCCTCGAGGTTCCCTGTGCCTTGCAGTAGCTGTGGAGGTAGCAGCAAGGCAGGACACCCAGCCCTGGACAGGTATATTACTCCTACTCCTGCTCTGCTCTTCATCAAGAGTCTAGTCCAGGGCCACTACCAACATACAATCATCTCCTCCAAAGCAAACCCCAAAAGGAAAAGACGCAGCAGTCTGGTCAGCAAATACTGACTCTTCTCCATGAGCATTTCTGGAAAACAGGCCCCAGATTTTAATACAAGTATGTTCCTTTGACCTGTAACCCTGTCATAATGAGAGCAGAGACATGCCCCTTTTTTTGTGCCAGCATTCTCCTCCCCTTACAGTGCATCCCTTGGCTCCTGCTGTGGACTACAAGCTCAATAGAGACATAGGTACTATCAAAGAGAGAGGACCCAGTGAGGCACAGAGGGCAGAACAGGAGGCTGCATCTTTGACAAGTGGAGGTTCCTCTAGCCATTGCTTCTACAAGCCCCATGAGGCAGCATCTTCACTTCAGGCAGCCTAACAGCTCAGCCCTTTCCCCATGAGAGGCAGGAAGGCAGAAGGGGGCTGGGAGAAGTATGGCATAGATGTGACTGTTCCTGGCAGAACCCCACACCTTGAGTTCAGACTTGGCTCTGTGTCCCTCAGCAAAGAACTGGTGTTGCACTGGATGACTCCCTTGCTGACAGCCTCTGGCTTGGCAGCTCCATGTTTGCTATGCAGAGCTCTCCCAGGCGTGTGCAGGTTCTGCAGCTGGCCAAACGGAGGCATGTTTTTCAGCATCCTTCCCCTGCTGGCAGCCGCTTCATCTTCTCGCATCGAGTGAGTTCCCATCTTCCCTCCCCATGAAGTTTCAAAATCCAGCTGTGAAACTGAAATTCAATGACATGACAACAGAGAGATGTCTCTATGAGGGCATGTCCTCACACAGTGAGGCCCTCCAGCCTCAGTGATTCCCCTGTGCTCACCAGGGACCCTCTCTACCTCCCTTGTCTTGCCACCACCAGCGGTGTGGAGCACTGTCGCCCCGTCTCACCTTTTCCAGGCTAGCCCTGTGTCCCACGCTGATCAGTGTCATGCCCAGCTGAAGGCACAGGCGGTACAGTTCATGCTCCACCTCTTCTGTCAAGGCACTGGTGGCTTCATCCAGCACTGAAAGAAAAGCCATAAGCCCCACAAATCCTCTCCTAACCAATCATCTCCCCCTAGGCAAAAGAGCAGCCACTGCCAAGAACATTTCACATATTAACCAGAGTTCAGCAAGAGCATCTGCAGAAGGCAAGTGAGGAGAAGCCTAAGGACTCTGATTTTCCTCTCTCACAGCTGATGTCAGTCAACTGGGGAAACTGCCCTTGCCCCAAGACCTGGAATCCAGCCAAACAGTGCTGTTCACCTCATTCCTCTCCCTCAGCAGCTGCCAGTCACTGCCTCGTACCCACCACGGTGAAAGCCAAAATGGCCCACCTAGAGCATCCAGCACAGCCTGAGAGGGTAGCTGATGCCACGCTCCTAGCATGCACACTTCTTTACATGGCCACATGTGAGCATGCTGAGAGGAAGTTTCTTCACGTACCATCTGTCCTGGACCAAGAACATTAAACACTATTTCCCAAAGAAGAAAAAGTCCTACACATAGCCTCTTGATTTACCACCCCTCACACAGATGTTTTCACCCCTGAATACTCTGTGTGCTATGCTGCTAAAACCATAGCCAAGATGAAGCATGTTCCTCGCAAAGAAGAGATTTTATGAGCTGTCTCTGTGCCACCCTCTCTTTATACCAAAGGCATTGCCTTTCCTCACCTCCCCCCTTCTCTTTCACAGTCACTCACCTGCATATTTTGGCTGGAGGTAGAAGAGCCGTGCAAACGAGAGCCTTTGCATCTCCCCTGGTGACAGGATGTCATACCTGCAACAGGGTCGAGATTCAAAATCTCTCTCAACAAAAAAGGGCTTATTTGCTGAAGAGCTTATGGTTGCTGGCTGGTATCAGAGACCCCAGCACCAAATGCCCCCATGTGTCCCCCATGCCCACCTCCATGCTGGGACCAGCTCTGCACCCCTGTGCACAGTCAGCTGCCTGCAAATCAGCATGGTTGGCAGTTGGTGGCACTGATGCTTAAGGCATGAAGGCTTTTCTTCTGTATACTGGCCACCTCCCACAGGACACAGCTGGACACATGTTCATAAGTCCAGCAGCAACAGATGTCTGCTGAGAAGTGTTCCCCACCCAGAGGGATCACCTAAAATCACACATATGGTGAGCTCCCTTACCAGTTCCAGTCCACTTGCTTGTCTAGTCCTCCAGCCCTCACCAGCAAATCAGTCTGCAGAGAGCACAGCAGACTTGTGAAGACAGACCCCAACCCTGTCAGCCCCCAGCCCTGAGCATAATCACCTCCTTACAGCTACTCTCTTTTCCCAGTTGAGCTGAAGGAGCTCCATATCCCTCCTTCTCTGTCCCATGGACAGTCCTGTCCCAGCTGCAGACAATGTCCCCGCATGTCCAGTTCTGGGCTCCCCATTCCAAGAGGGACAGAGATCTACTCAAGAGAGTCCAGCGGAGGGCTACAAGGATGACTGGGGGACTGGAACACCTGCCTTATGAGGAGAGGCTGAGAGACCTGGGGCTTCTTAGTCTGGAGAAGAGAAGACTAAGGGGGGATCTATTCAATGGGTAAAAATATACGAGGGCTGGGTGTCAGGAAGGAAGGGGCAACCTCTTCTCACTTATGCCCTGCAATAGGACATGGGGCAATGGCCACAAGCTGGAGCACAGGAAGTTCCACCTCAACATGAGGAAGAACTTTACTGTAAGGGTGGCAGAGCACTGGAACTCCAGGGAGGTTGTGGAGTCTCCTGCCTTCGAGACTTTTAAGACTCGTCTGGATGCATTCCTGTGTGCCTGCCCTAGACTAGATGGTCCTGCTCTGGCAGGGGGGTTGGACTTGATCTCTGGGGGCCCCTTCCAACCCCTAACATCCTGTGATTCTGTCATGTCCCTGGCACACAGTCATGCTGTGCTACCACAAAACTTCAGCCCTTATTCCCTTACTGGCAGCACCAGGAAAGAAGGCAGCAGCACTCCAGGGGACTCACCAGCCCAGACAGCTCCAGGAATCGCACAATTCTCTCGTCATCTATTGACCCTAGGGGAGAAAGCAGCCAAGTGTAAGCAGAGGCAACATGTGCCGAGGCCACAGCTGCAAGGAGGAGTCAGTAGGACTGGAGGATCTCCTGAGGTGCAGCATAGCTGACTTGACTGCTTAACTGCATCAGGTTCTGAGCTTTGACAGAGTGCTCCCAAAGACTGACCTTTCTTAAAAAAGCTAACCATGCCTGTGAGCAGCAAGACAGGAGGTAGCTGGGCTCCACAGATACACCCGAGACTCAGCTCAGTCCGCATTTACAGACGGACACAGCCAGAACACAAGGATCAAGGCTTCAATCACCAGGGCCCTGCCCACCAGCGGCTTTCTTGTGGCTGACTGCCCACAGTTTGCTGTGGGCAGCAGAGCCAAGGGAACAGGGCTCAGATAACAGCCAGCAAAAGGATCCTATGTGGGATGGGAGAAACCTCAGGGTGAACTAGCTGTAGAGCAGAACATACACTTGAGCTGGTACAGTCAGCAGCAATGGAAGCTGAGCAGAAGGGCTGTGCATCTGCCATGGACCTCTCCAAAGCTGCTGAAGAGCTGGAGCGATAAGCTGATGGCTGCAGTTACTCTCTGCGAGACTGTGACTCTCAAGTATTTGAAAGCAGCACGTAACACTGCTTCACGCAGAAACCTGGACATCATTTGAGCTGCAGCTGACTGCATGTGGTCTAGCCTGGGAAGAGGACTGGGGAGAGAAGCAATCCATGTATTCCGACAGCATGCAAGGCCCTGGAACATCACTTGAAGACAGAGGAACAGTGAACGATTGAGGTGGATGGAAAATGAGATAAAGGCAAATATGGTTTGCCCCAAGACAGGCTGTACCAGACAGACAGATGTATCCCAACAGCAAGGTGCCTCAACATATACCACGTCTAGCATATCATGCAGAGCATGGCCAGCCTGTCTTCATTGCATGAAGAGGATAAGTTCTTATCAAGGGAACATGTTCCCTCCCAAAAGGGAAGGAACACAGAGCTGGCCATAAGCTACACTAAGGTAAATCTTCCACAGAAAAACAGAGAGCAACAAAAGCAAGATAGATGAGCACTCCTGATGGGGCATGGTAGGGGAGAAGCTGCACTGGGTACAGGACAGAGAGCTGACATTACATGGATAGCTCATTGCTCTAGGGCATTTCCACACACCTGAAACTGGATAGATCTCCTTCAGGGGATAGATCACCTGTTTAAGGGAGCAAAAGAAGACATGTCAGAGGGAGCTGGATGCAGCCCACCAGGGACTCAATGGCAGTGGCATGAACTCAGGCACAAGGGAAGGAGCAGCCACAGGCATCCTTCCTCCTGCAGGCCTTTCTGGAGCACATGGCTTGGCAGGGCATGGCCGCAGCTGGGAGCACAGCTGGGGCCAGAGCAGAGGCAGCCCTGGGGCTCACCTGCTCGCGCAGGCTTCCGTCGGTGAAGAAGGGCCGCTGCGGCAGGAACACCACTCCCTGGGGGCCAAAGCAGGTCAGCATCCTGACACTCCCTGGAGAGAGAGACACACGCTCACGCTGAGCCTGCGGCGCCAGCCGGCACCTCCACACCGGCCCCTGCGCAGCCCTGCCCTGTCAAGTAGCCAACAAATCCCAGAAAAGGTGTATTGGCAACACAGGGCAAAGCAACGAGAGCCAGAGCAGAGTCTGCAAGAGAGGTGGGTGGCTTCAATGCATCAGTGACACGTTCACCATCACAAGGTGGTACCGGCCTCACAACCCCACAATGCCACCTTCCCAACTCAGGGCCGCCCTGGCTGAGAAACAGAAGGCTGAAGTGAGGACCAGTCCTTACCCCACGTGCTCTCCCAGAGTCCCCCAAGGACCCTCAGGAGTGATGTCTTCCCTGTGCCAGTGTTCCCCACAATCATCACACTGTTTCCTTGTGAGATCCTGAGGCTCAAGTCCTTGATGAGCAGCTTGCCAGAGGATGGCACCGAGAGCGTCACGTGCTCCAGAATGAAAGCTGTGTCCTTTGGCACTGGGTCCTCTGCAGAATGGCTGCTGGGTCTCCACCAAGATAAAGGAGAGATCTGGGGGTAAGTGATCATGCTGAGACTGGCAAAGATCAGACACCTTAGACCTCCTGTGCCTCTGTGACAGCAGCCAGGTCCCACGTGCCCCAGGAATGACAAATCAGCAAGCACTGCCTGCTCTCACCAACTGTGTGCAACAGGCTGTGACACCAAGGGCCACCTCCATCCTATGGCAGCCCCACACTATGGCATGTACGGAGCAAGCCAGCCAGTTGCTGAGAGGAGACTCACACATCCAAATCCCAGCTGGCTTGGGCTTCTGAGTAGTTATCAGGTTTTTTTCTGCCAAGGGTCAGCAAGGTCTCCTGCAGTTCACCAATCCTAGACAAACAAGAGGTTGCGTGAATGCCACCGACAACTCCAGCAGACTCCTCACAATACCCAAATTTGTCTGTGCTTGCTCACAAGCAACTGTTTCTTATTTACATAACACAGACCTGGGTAGAGTCTTGTCCCACATTTTCCTTTCCTGACGAGACCTGCCCACAGAGAAGCTCACCTATGTGTGTAGCCAGCTACATCAGTCACGGTGCTGGAGAGATCTATGAGCTGACTGAAGCAACTGATGAGGTAGATGGAAACAAAGGCATTCTGGAGAGAAATCACATGCCAGAGCAAGGGTCAGCACTGAGCTGGGGCACTGCCCAGTCCTCCATGGCTGCAAGGAGGCAGCTGAGGACTCCAGACATCTGGCCATGTCAGCAGTCCCAGCAAGAGGGAGGAGGGGTGGAGAAGTCACCCAGGGCGGTGTGTTGTTACCGACACCCGATCCCCGGGATAGCTGCCACCCAACCTCTGCCGTTGGGTACCATCACAGACACTGGTTTCAATGTGAAGGATGTTGCAAATGGCGTTTATTGCATCGCTGCAATTGCTTATCTAGGACAAGCCACGGCCACAAGGCCCCTCGTGGGCAGTCTGAGCTTTCCGTTACATCGTGGGATCTTCCGCACACCGATCCCTGCCTAAGGCGGGCTCTGCTCACCACAACAGTGGTGGAAGTGAAGGAGAAGCTGACCATATTTGGATGGAGCAGGGCTTCTCTGCTCAGTACGGTGGGTTTTGCTTGATGGACACACCTGCCACCCAGGGATGGTATTTGCAGAGTGCCTGCTGGCCAGTGCTGGGCCCAGCACGCTTGCCCCGTCGAAGCTGCGCACATCTGTGGCACCAGCCCTGCCTCAGCACCCTTACATGGCTCAGAGCAGGGCATCTCGGTCCGCAGCATCCACCTAGCTATTTTTAGTTCTGCATTCTCTATCACAAGCCATTTTTGAATATCTGGGAATGAGTGAGGTCAGGAAGGTGAATACAAGCCAGCTCAGCCTCACAGGTGGCCAGGCTCACCACAGGCAGCAGCCCATGGCGCAGCTGGACCTGCAGTGCTGTGCAGACCCAATCCCACCCACACTGATGAAAGCCAGAGGCTTTCTGACCTCATGGTTTGTTTAGACACAGAGGCCTGTGCTAGGAAACACTTATGTAGATGTGTCCTTGACAGCTCTCACCCCCAGGTTAATCATACACCAGCTGGCTCCAAGCTCCCATTTCTGTGCCACCATGGGAAGGGTCAGTCTAACCTGAAGGTCAGCTGCTGCGGGTTATCGAGCCCCAATGCCACCAGCCCCACGTGAAACCTCCATCCTCAGTGCCAGCTCACACTCCACAACAGGGTCTGGGAGATCACCCTTAGCTCACCTTGCTGACAAGGGCACTGAGCTCCGCTGGACTCAGGTCACTGTAGACCCCAGAAAAGATGGGAATGGCAATGACCACATAGCTCAGGATGCTGCCCAAGTAGTCAAAAGTGTTGATTCCAACTGAGCAGAAACACATTGAGAGAAGAGAGTGAGTTAGGGTGGGAACTCCTCCCCCAGACAGGCTCGAGTGCAGCCCATGAGCCCAGTCCAAGGAAGACCCATGGTTTTGCCTCAACCCTTCGTGATGCACCAGAGCAGAACACATTTCAGAGGACAGCACAAGCACCAGGGTGAAAATCAATTTGCCAGGCAAAAAGCACTTTGGGACAGGTCCCTGAGCACTATCTAGAAACACAGCTCAAGCACCACCACAGGACAAAGGCCACTTTTCCTGCTTGTTTCTACTCTTTAGGGGCCCAGCTGACTCACAAGAAACAGGAGGGAGGACAAAAAGGAAAACTCTGGTGTGAGATGGTTGGCCACAAAGTCTGTCATGGAGCACAGGACTGGCAGAAATTAAGACCCCAAATTCCCACAGACACTCTTGCATTCAGGTCTCTCCCTTCTTTACACTGCTCACAAGTTCACTATGGGGGTGAGATGAGGAAGATCTGTCTTGATATTGGTCATTTAATACCCAAACCCATAGCTAGTGACAATGGGAGAAAGCAGACCTTCAGAGGACAACTATGCTCAAGGGACAGGCTCAATAGGTAAGAAGTTTCCACAGCTAACAACTACATATACAGAGTCTTCACCTTCCCCAAAGCTCAAGCCCTTCCATCTCTTCCTGGCCATTGAACACCTGTCCCACAAAAAGCACAGATGACTGCAGATTCCCCTTTTGGGGCTTGTGTTCTCTGACTTAGCTGGGTCCTCCACAATTTTGCTCTCGGCAAGGCTTTCTCATTTAGGACTGCAGGAGACATCCTCTGTTCACATTCAGGGCTTTCATGCACCAGGACGAGTCAGTAGAGGAAAACCCAGCACTGGTGCTCTAGTATTAGGGTTCCCAAGCCTGTGGGCCACCACAATGGAGCTACCGCACACCCCACTCCACACACCCCCCATCCCCACTCACTGTATAGCCACAGCTCCTTGCCTATCAGCTCCTTCTGGGTCTGTAGCAGGCTCTGCAGCCTCTGGTTCGTGCGCATGTGCTCCACTCGCCCGGCCCTGTAAAGTAAGACTGCAGCATGTCACAGGCGTCCTGGGAGCACCACAATGAGGTCAAAGCACAGGCTTTAGGACTGAGGCTTGGAAAGGGTCTGGCACCTTAGCTTCCAAGTAACAAGCTCTTTGTTGAGCAGGAACTGAACAGTCAAGAGCGCCTTCCTGAAGAGCTTCACCAAGAAACTCTAGCTGAAACAAGCAGCCCTGAAAATCTCTCCCAGAGCCCATGGATGCTGCTGTTGCATACATAAGGAGGTGAGGCAAGGCAAGACACCATTAGCAAGGCCCAAGCCTGGAGCAATGCAAACCTAAGATCACACATATGTTCCAAGCAGAGCCTAGCTGGAAGAGAGAAGAGGCACCACTACACAGCTGAAGGCAGAAAGGAGAGGGCAGAGTCGAGTCCAGGAGGCTGACAGCAGGCCAACATCACCTTCACGTCTGGCACCCTGCCTAAGGCTCTTCCCGTTCCCGACGCTGGAGGAGTGGGACTCGGACAAGCCCGGGGCAGTGCAGCCCCAGTGCAGATGACCCCAGCCCCACCGCCCTCCCTTCCCCAGGGGTATCTCCACGGGCATCAGGGGGTTGCCCACCACCCGAGCTAGCAGTGGTAACTCTCATGGCCAGGCTCAGCCAGCAGCATTACCTCAGCTCTAAACCACCACCTTCAGCATGCCTGGCAGCTCCCTCTCCTCCTTTGCAAAGCCTGGGCTGCCCTCAGGTGGCAAAGCGCAGCGAACGCTCCACATCTCGCTCAGGACTCCCACCTGGCCCCCAGCACACGCCCAGCCGCCCACCCTGCTCCACGCGCGAGGAAAGCGCTGCGGCTGGGAGGTGCGCAAAAAATTAAAAACAGATCCAAATTTTTGAAGAATCTCTGTTCTAAAGATTCTCGGTTCTTAGAAAAATACATTTTCTTTCTCAAAAATACATCTGGTTAGAATTCCGTTTGGCATTACTGCCCTACAATCCATCTCAGGTAGCTACCGAGCTGCGGCCTTTGCTGCTGAGGATCCAGAAAGGACAAAGCCTTGGACACAGGAGTTAAAGGTAAGGACGGCACTGGGGATCACAGCTATTATTTCTTTAGAGAGGAGAGATTGCTGTATTAGTTTCAGCTTTTCCTCCCACTGAGTTCACTTTTAAAGCAAGTTGGCCAAAGGCTTAGAAACCAAGGGATTAAAAAAGTGACAGTGCTCAGGTTTTGTTTCTTCCCTTACTGAAACAATGGTTAAGCACCTGCAAGAGGACAAGATCTAACAGCTTCTACAAGCTAGAGAAGTCTGGCAATCAAAACCAGGCACTTGCCACATGCTCCTTTCTCTTGCAGGATTCTAGGAATGGAACTATTTAAAAAATTCCCTTATTTATAATTAAGATTCATACCATGAAAATGCCTTGGGTTTGTGCAATTCAATTCAATTCAATTCAATCCTAGTTTCCCACTAAGCGAAACGTTCCTACCAAGGAACCGTACTGAAATAAGCCACTGCATTCTCTGGTATAATAATTCACTCTCCATTTTCTACTTAGTAACAAATTAAAAAAACTTCAAAATTGTGAGGTAAAGTACTACAGCTTAAATAAGAGCATGTAATTAGAGCATCTCCTCCATTAAGACAATCATCAGTCAATAAGTATCAACCAGTCCACAAAGAAATAACCCAAAATTGCCAGTGCAAACCAAGATTGATTTCAGTTATTTAAATCGGAGTTTCATGCCTATCAATATAAATCTTTATGAATCAGAGATATTGAAACAAACAGCTTTGGGGACTGGACCACAACCTCAAAACGCTCAGTCATTACAGCATGAAAGAGCTAAATACAGGTCACAGGCAGAGAAGAAGAGAGACAGGATAGCAGCTCTTAGCTTAAATTCCTGGAAGAAGCATGATTTCACAAGGTGTAGGGCAAAGGCAGGCACGTGGTAAGAAAGGAGCAATGACCTCCACCCACCTACCAGGCACCCCAAACAAGCTACAATACAATCATGGCCCTTTTCCTCAGCTCTAGCCATTTCTGTGAGATGCCTCAAAAGCTCCAAGCAGCAGCTCAGCAGACTTCAGGGCATCACTAAGGGAGGGGGTGCTGCCAGGCTCCCGACTTTGTGCTCAGCTCTGGGATAAATGGCACTGAGCAAATTCAGAGAGCGGCAGAAGAGCTTTGGTGGGTGAGGGCACAGGCTGACCCAGAGGAGCAAGCAGAGGTAAGAAGGCCAGGCAACAGCTAGAACACACCCACAGAAGACACACAGGTTAGCAGCAGTGGGACGGGGCCAGAAACAAACTGCAGCAAGTCCCCAGGGGAACATCCTGACAAGATACAATGAGACATGGAGGAATCTTCCAGGTAAGGACCTGGCAAAATATCAATAATGGTCCCTAAGCTAGCACTGAATCTTTATCAGGCCTCTGGGGATGTTAGAAGGGAGGCAGAGAAAAAACAGTTGTCTGCAGCTGCTGTGGAGTATTCCTGCAGATGATGTGCAGAATGCAAAGGAGAACAGTGTCAGGGCTGTATGACACTGCAGCACGATGGAGGGCACAGAAAGCTCCAGCTGCAGCAACTGGACTTGGACTCCTCTGGGATGTATGAATGAAACAAGGATGCCCCTAGCTTGTAGGATCCTTACGAGGATGTAAAGAAACAAACGCTACTAACCTGTAGAATGCAGCTGGTTCTGCATTGACACGAAGCTGCATGTGCTTGAACCTGGACAAACCAAAAAACCATCATCAGCACAACGCCCAGTGCACAAACAACCAGTGAATTATGTAGCCAACATGCTTGCTACAGGAAACTCATATTGCATCTGTCAGAGCACTGACGTGAGGCATCTCTTGACAGAAATACACAATAGGCTCAGAAAGGCACCAGAGATCAAGACTTAACACAAGGTGACATCATTCTGGGTCAGCTCAGTGACACGTTTGTTTGGTATTCTGCTCTCTGTGCACATTTTGTCAGACCTTGGGCCTTCTATTTGCTAGCCCGGCACCTCCACCATAATCACCACAACCAATGCCCTGGTCTGGGCTCCCTGTGCCACAACAGCTTCTGCTGCTGTCCCTAGATATCCTTCACCCCCAGGAAAGCTGCAAAGCCCCTGCCACACACCCAGGCAACCCTGCAGGGGAAGGGGAGGAGATGAGCTACAAAGCATATGTAAAGACTGTACTGTTCTCTGCACTTCATGAAGATGGTGGTGAAGTAGAAACCTGATTTTGGTCAGTGGATGCAGTTTACTGAACTCCCATCTGCACTCAAGGAAGTTCCATGTGCGGTTTTCAGCACATCTAATGCCTTGGCAGAGGCATCAGCAATGACCAGGCAAGCAGCCTGGAAACTGAACCAAAGGCACTGCCTGCCACTGCACAGGACAGTGTAAGAGGTGGTGAAGGCTCAGTACATAGACTTTGAGGCAGCATTGCACAGGCAGGTTTCTCTGTGTGCAGGAAAAGTCATGGACAAGAGAAGTAGCTGTGTACGTAGCACTGAACAGGGATAAAAATGCAGTTTTGGCTGGAGCTGCCAAGAGGCAGTGAAACCCGGCCTGCTAGGACTCACCTGAAATCTCCTTCCAGTTTTTCCTGCTGCACAAGTTTAGACACAATTGGGCTCATCAATACCTTGTTGATGATTGTTCCAATGATGAAATACCCAAAGATGCTCACTGGGCCTAGCCAGCCTGTGCTAAAGAGGAGGAGAAAGAGAGGTCAGCTAACAGTACAAGTGAAAGGACACCCCAGCACCCTCAGGCTAAGCAGTCAGAGCCCTCAAGTGCCACCTCTCTTGGCTTTCACAGAGGTTTGGGGACCAGCATTACACATCAGAGCATCCCCGAGGCAGAATTCCCTTTGGAGTGCAGAGACCACTCACCCACATGTATAAGCACCTGTCTGGGGAGTTGTAACGTGAGTGCCAGGCTCCAAAATAGACAGGTCCTTACCTGCAGAAGCACTGATATGTGTAGTAGGCCAGTGTGAAGGGTGAGATGATGAGCTTGCTGGCCATGGAGCTGAGCTGCCTGCAGAACCTCTCCACATCCTGGCTGATGCGCTGGTCCCTGCTCAACACCAATAGCCATTGACACTGTTAAAGCCCAGGAGCCAGAACCAGTACTGTGCCTAACAGGAGACAAGCCAGGCTGTTCCACTGCCTCAACTTAGGACCGGGTGCAGGTGAACAGCCCTGCCTGGGAGGGACCTGCATCTATGACTCCTGTTCCCCCACAGGACACAATTCCCATGGCCCAGCAGGTTTTGCACCCAGGAAGAATGGCTACTGCTGTTATTTTTACTGTGGTCGTTGTGTTATCCCTTTGTTCCACTTCCAACAACATTGCCCAACTCTGCGCTAAAGGCTCTGCACTTGTCCTCTCATCCTCTCCTGGACCCACTCCATACTACCAAAAACTACTGATTCTCCCCCAGAGCTTCAGTATGGCTGCTGCATCTCAGGCACCAGAGCTACTGAGACTGGCTAGTGCACAGGCCAGACCTTTACCAGCTGTTGGTTATTCGCAAACTCTTCCATCAAAGCCACCCTTCCACAGTAGCTGGTCCTTTCACTCTGCATGGAATGCCCTCTGGTCCCTCTGCTGCAGGGAAGAAAGTGCTTCCACTCCCCTCCATGCCACAAGAGCAGGAAGCAGCACACCGAGCTTCCTCGCCCCAGCAGTGGCAGGCACGTGGGTAACAGACCCTCAAGCCCCATCCATCCCACTGCTGACCAGGAGCTGCACCTGGGGTAACTAGAAAGGATTTCAGCGTATTTACTCCCTCAGCGCCTCATCTGTCCAGAGCACCTGGATGAGGGCTTCAGTCTGCTGCATTAAGCACAGGTGGAAAGGCTGTGACTGTGGATGCTGGAGTCCGGACTAAAGAGAAAGGCTGGACTCCTGCTTAGCCATCAATGCAGATACAACCACAAGGACACTGATCTCTCAACTCCTTTGCAGTCCTGGAAGAGCAATGGATTCAATTTTGGGGCAGCTCTCACTCTGACTGACCTTACAGTCATTGTTCTTCCTACTCCTCAGCCTGTAATTGTTCCCATAAAGTTATAATTTAAGTCATGCTGTGGACTCAAGGCAGGATATTGCTTTTTATGAGCTATTAAGCAACATGTAATGATAACGCATAAACAGCAACTCAAATGCCCTGGTAAGAACCACCAGTGTTTGTATGCCACCCAACCCCCTCTGCATTCCTTCTAGATGGATGATAACACGCATCTGACACAGTTTGGTTTGCATTGCATATTGGGAGATCACTTCGTCCCTCTAGCTCATTCTCCAAGTACCCAGTGCAGGGAAAAAATTCTCACTGAGGAACTGCAAAATAAAGACAATTTTTTTACTGGCACCAAAAAAGACACCGAACAGTAAGACTAGATGTTTGAGCAGAAGGTGGTAATGAAGAACACTCCACAGCAACCCTACACATTTGGTCTGCTAAGGTCAGGAGACCTGGCTGTCACTACGGAGCAGACTGACCCAGTCATCTCATACTTTTCACTGCACAATGTGAACACATTCCCTGGATAAAAATAAACCTGACCAGAACAGCCATGTGGTGAGGGGCCTCTGTCCTTCTCTTCCCCCTCCCTGCAAAGGAAAAGATAGGCAAGCGGGAGCTTCTGGCCATGGCCAATGTGCTACACTGCCTGGGAAGTGCTGCATGCCTTAGTGACAGGCATGGCTTTTAACCTCTTCTTGCAACTCCATGCCTCTGAAGGGGTGAGGTGGGAGTAACCTTGACAGTGGCTGGAAAGTGCATCAGCATGATGAAGCTGTGATTTCATGTTTGGCAGTAGGGCTGTTTGGCCCAAGCTAAGCCCCTTACTTGCTTGCTGCTCTCCCTGCACACAGCTGGCTGCTCTTACTTGGGTTGTACTCCTACTAGCACTGGGACAGCAGAAGCAGCCAGCAAACAGGTCTGGCTGAAAAACAGACAGACAAAAAGACATCTGAGATACCCAGTACAATTTCACCATGCAGCCACACGGATCACCTTGCTGTGCAATACAGGGCAAAAGGACAGGGAGTCAGGAGCACTGGGCAGCAGAAGCACAGAGGCTGCTTCAGTGCCTTGAGGTCACCACCATAAGCAAGTTAGGAGTCCCTGCACATCAGACAGTTCTCACAGGGACCCTAGGCTTGATCTCCTCTGGCGTCATCAACGTGGAAGATGGCACCAGTGAAGTGACGAGACGAGAGGTGCCCCCTCCAGGGGAGCCTTGAAGCTTGGGGTCTCAAAATAACTGTTTAAAGCCACACAATTTGGAAGAAGTTACCCCCTGGTTTCTGGTTTGTCAGCAAGTATTTAGTAATAACTTCATTAAATTCTGGAGGAAAAAAACAAAGCTTCTACCTCTCACATGATGTCTAATGTAGGATCCTTAGCACTTCAAAGTGCGTAACTACGACAGCAGTGTCCTGTGTGCACGGGCAGGCTGGGAGGCCAGGGTCAGCAGGCAGAGAGGTGTTTGACCTTCGCTGCATAGCCTGGGAAGACCAGCAGCTCTGCAGTAAGCAGGACAAGGCATAATGCAAACTGGAACTGGAAGGGGATCTCGGGGTGGGCTGGGATAAGCAAGGAGCGGCTGAATGCTCCTCTTGTATTTCAAGTCATCCCTGACATTTCCTTCCTAGGAACAGGAAAGGGGAAGTGCAGCCTTCATACAGCCAAAACAAGGCTCCTCCTGGAAGTGGCTCCCCTGGGTTATCAAATCTACTAAAAACCCAGATAAATAAAACTGTTCAGCTGGAGACTCTGGTGGCTGAAGTTCAAGCAGAACAAGATTGAAGGCTACATGGAGGCAGGGAGAGACAGCGCTCTCTGACTCCAGCCAGCCCCTTTGCAATGTCACACTCAGTATCAAGGGTTGGATTTGCAGATAGCACATTTTATAGCAGAACTAGAGCCCTTTTCTGCTGGGCCTCCATCTTCCTTGCAACAGAAACATCCTGCTTCTAAAACCGTCATGACCAGCAGCTATGGGAGTTCCCAGCAACAGGTACCACTTCCCACCCAGGGCAGAAGATGGTATTCATGCCTAGATGGTAAACACTTCTAGGGTTCAAGCCCCTACACAGAGAAGTCAAGCAAAAGTGCAGAGTAGCCCAGGAGAAGCCAAGCAAGAGGGTGAGAGAAGCCACAGGCAGCCTACGGGTTATCGATGTCCTCGTGCAGCACGTGCAGGTTGTAGTAGACCTGGCCTTGGAAGTAGCAGCTGTGGAGGTATTCGGTGAGGGACTTCCTCCAGCTTACGTACATCATGTTGCAGATAAATTGGTCGAAGCTTTTTAGCTGGAACAAGGGCAAGGAGACAGATGGGAAGAGATAAGTGAGGAGAACAAGTATTCCCCAAAATAAAATGAAAACTAAGAGTTTGTACCAGTGATCCATCCCACATGTAGCTATCTAACAGGGGAAGGGCATGCCTAGATCCTTGACCCCCATGATCGTGCTGGGAGCCATGGGGAGCGTTCCCTTCCCTTAACAAGGCACAGGAGCCTCTCGCCCATCTTACCGTGGAGTTCACCACGATCAGAGTCAGGGCAACGGCAGTCAGCGTTTTGAACCCGGAGAAGTCCCTGTTCCCTAGGACTTCATAGTACTGGCTGGGGATGACACCGACCTGGTAAATAACCAGCTGCTCTGCAGGAAAGAGTCACGGACAGGAGGTGAAGGGACAGTGGCGACGGTGCGAAGGGCGGGGGTGAGCACGGAGGAAAGGGGGGCAGAATGGGGGGACAGGGAGAAGGGCAGAGGTGCAGTGGCAGGAGAGGGGACAGCCCCCACGCCCACGGAGCCAGGCTCACCCAGCAAGGCCACGCAGAGCAGCGTCAGGAACATCAGGGC